>NC_049212.1:13699207-13787567 GCF_013347855.1 Anguilla anguilla | reverse complement strand
TTTTATATCCGTTTTATGCTGTTTTTATGTTATCTATCCATTTTTTGATAGTCATAGCCATCAAGGAAGAGAAATTCCAGGGCTGACTCTGGTTTTTGAAGGAGCCCTCCGGGCTTGTCGTTTTGTTTTGCTGTACTTGTGCTTCTTCGCCTTCATCGTGGTAGAGGCTAGTTAGTGCTCTGCAGAAGCCTGGCCCCACACCTCAGGCTGTGTAGCCACACCCGACTCACCCCATGCAGAAAAGAGCGTCACGCCCAGAAAAACCCTGAAGAAACGCAGGCAGAGGAGCTTAGGTTCCGCGGGTGTGCACAGACAGATTTCCAGTGCATCATGGATATGACTGAGCATGGTTATTTAGCATTTTATAAAAAATCTGCATACTGTAAGTGCAATTTGTCTTTCAAAATAAATGAAGCCAAATGAATGCGTAAGATGTTCAGTGGGCTCATGGGAATTGGAGTTTACTGTCTAAGTATATGCTTTTATTCAGGCTGCCATACTTGGTTTACTGCATTTTTTGTGACTAACCATAAAGAAAATTCAAAAGCATACATTTTTTATTTATGTGTATTTTTCTGAGACCCGGCACCTGTTTTCTCGTTTGTCCATTTCCTGCCACTATTTTTTCCCCATGAATTTAAAGACAAAATGTTTCAATCATTTAAGTACTTAAATGTAATTTTTTGAAAGTCTGATTCAGTTATTTTATGCATTAACATTGCCTGAAGAATGCTCAATTATTTCGTTGTGTAGGTCCTCTAAACTCATTAGCGATTGAAGCATTTGTATTATTCTTGTACTTTTTCAAGACAGTAAGTTACTTTTAATGGTGCTTTTTCTTTCTGTTACTTTTAATGGTGCTTTTTCTTTCAACACTTTCTAAAAGCAAACTTGCCTTTTTCTTCCTTGCATTATTGACAAATGCTTGTAGTCGATTTTTGGTAGTCACTCTACAAAAAAACATTATTTTCAAAACCCTGGAAAATACGTCCTATGTTTTATATAGCCTTTGTGCTTTCCCGCCATGGGTTAAAATGGTTCCTGTGGTGATATCCTGATATTAAATCTTGGAAAACAGGGATGAGTACCCGTCAGTGCACCACAGAATCAGGTAGTCAGGATTGCAGCATTGCCGTTGGACATTATTTGTTCTCCTTTCGATGTGGTGAGCAATAACACTGCATTCTGGGAAATGTATCATTATTTGCATTAGAAAGGAGCTTAAAAGCATGTGACTGGAGTGATGGCCATCTTTAGAACCAATATGAGACGTAAACATAATTATATGTCAGCTGTGCGAAAGCTGAGATGTATCTCGGAAATGTAACAGGCCTCTGTGTGCTGTGAAAGGGTTTTCTGCTAAATGGCACGATAAATTACATTGCTTGAATTTAGTGGGACATTTCTGACTATATTATAGTCTCAGCACTCCCTCGCTGTTGTGTCTTTTCGGAAGTGCTCATTAACTAATTGAGGAATGCTTAGAATTCAGTCTGAAATGTTTCTGTTTTTCCACTCTACCTTGGATTCCCCGTGATACTGTTAAACTGTAAAATTCCCACCTGAAATTGCACCAATAGGCTTTTCATTTATTAGTTACTTATCTTGTCATTTAGCCCTACTACTAGTACTATGCATATATATATATAGTAGCATATGCATAGATATGTGTGTGTTTGTATGTACTTCATGGGAAATGTCATTTCTTGCACCAGCACACAGCAAGGCAAAGGTCATCATTGAGCTTCTATTAATTCTTGCTCCGGTATGTCCAATATTTTGGGTTTGATTTCATCATGAAACCAGGCTAACTCATCCAAAAATTCTAGGTCCAGGCTTCCCCCTGGAAATCAGTTGGCCAGGGCGGTAGGGGCCTTGGGGTGGGGGACTCAGCATAGTGACTCCCGAGGTATCCGTCACCAGGGAGAGTTTTTCCCCTGCTGCTGTGGGGTTTTATGCCTGGGTTGTCTGAAGTGTATTGTGACATTTGTTTGTGAAATGTGCTTATATAAAAATTTTTGCACCTGACCCTTAATAGCATGTCCTGTAGGCCACGCAGGATATCATTATACCTTTTTAAGTCTTTTGTGCAGTGTGCTCCCTACTAATTTTGGTGACTGTGAAGGGTGATGTGACTGATTTTAGTGGAGGCTTGTGGAGTATTTGCACTCAATACCGCAGATCTGTCGGCTAATGAATTCTTAATAACAATCTATATGAAGGAGATCAGGATTCTAGAGAAAAAATGGGTCTAGACATAGTAAGTTCTGCTGTCTGACTAAAGTACAGGAGCAAGGGATTCGTTGACAGACCATTGACAGTGAATGGTCCATTCACACCCGAACCCTACTAATGAGCGGCAAGGTGGGGTTGGGGTTGGGGGGGGGGGGGGGGGGGGGGGCGGCATCTGAGAGCGTAACTGGGGCACGTTCTGCACTGATAAATATCACATTGTTCCCAGTGTGCCCCTGCTTTCATAGGCCAGCTCATAGTTTCCGAGGCAGCTCACAGGGGACCGATTCATAATTCTTTCCCGTTGGTGTACAAAAACAAAACGGTTTCCACGGTATCGAGTGCAAAGGGGGGTTCGCATCACAGAGCTGTCACATGACCCCGGTGACATCGGTGTGCTGGGCTGAACAATCGAGGCCTGCGCTCATCATGTTTCAGCTTTCAATTCTGACTGCCGGAGGTTGGAAATGCATATTATGCATAGCATGGTGCTATGTGCCATTGAAGGGAAAGCTAAAACGAAAGAACAAAATGCTTCATGCTTTCCGTAATGGCATATTTTTGTGCTATTTTATGACATTGTCTCCATAGATCTGAATAGTAAATAGCATAACTTGAAGGTGGAGGAATTCCCTTTCATGTATCGGCAGACACTGTGTGTAAGCACATCTTAATACTCTTTCAATGCGGCTGCGGTTCCTCTTATGGTGATTCATCCAGAGAAATGCGTTTTATTTTCCTTTGAGAGCAGTTGCCATACGTGGTATTTAAGCTTCTGCTATTACATCAGTCCTGGTTTGTCAGATTCTTTGTAAAATTTGCTTTATGACAAACTTTATGGCAGGGAGTCCTACAGAGCTGTCTTGATGTGCGTGCACACTGCAAAAGATTCACTGATAACTTTCTAATTCGAATGGAAAATCAACTCATGTCAGAGTACTTTTTCTGTTCCACAAATGTAGGGCGAGTAGACGTGCACTTTCACGCAGACGCACCGCACCAGTGGTAGCATGTACTTTTCGTGCCCTCAGAGAAGGTTTTGAGTGGAGAGCACTTCAGTCAGAGCTAACTGAAGACTGCAGCAGGAGTGACAGGACAGGGGTGGGGCTGTTGCCCTGATAGTAGAACAGGGAACATGCACTCATTTTTTTTTGAGTCTTTTTATGAAATAAATGAAAAGCATACCACTGCATATATTCTCCCCAGCGTTTGTAACCTGATTTGGAGCTGTCTGGAAAAGTTTGGCTCTGGCTGTACTTACTTTCTTCTGTCTGCCTTTTCTTTTTTTTCCACTTTGCAGATTGTAAATTAACTTGCCAAGGGAGCATATAAGTGGATTGTGAAAGCAGAAAGCAATTTGCAAACGCAGACCTTATTTTGAAAGCTGAAACTGAAGTTATGTCGTCGCAGAATTGCATATATTAAATAATGAAATGGTGATGCCAGTCAAAAAATAAATAAATAAAATGGGCAGAATTAAATCTTTTACGCAAATCCTGCCGGATTCTCTAATCCACCAGAGGTTGAGCCGTCTTAAATTATAAGTAAAATATAAAGTGAAAGGCTTTCTTCTTACTCTCTTTAACACAAAATCTGCTGAGGTTTTTTGTCGGTTTGTTTTTATAATAGGGTGAGAATTTGGATGCCAATGATAGCCTTTAGCAAGCATATATCTATACCGTGCGTGTGTGTCTGTGTGTATATATACAGTACATATATACATATTTGTATTTGTGTGTATAAACACATACTCACAAGATCATATGCACTTAAAATATGTGTTTATGAAATATAGCCTACCTTTTTATGTAGGCCTAGTTTAAAACAACCATAACTGTGAAATCATTCACCATATTCCTGCAGTGGCTCAATACTGTCTTGAATTCTCTTTGACATTTTGATTACAAGCAGGCATTTTTGCGCTATGGAAAACACGTTTTTGTGGCCTGTTAACCTGCTTGTGGTAAGGCCAATACTGGCTCCAGCCCTTATATGTTGGTGTTGTTTCCACCTCTAATCTTGGTTCCCAGTTCCTTGTACTACACCTGAGCAGCATATAGCCGAAGTTGGATCTGATGTAGGCCTAGTGTTTTATTGCTACCATAGATCATTGTTAGACACCACGTGTGAGGTAATGTGATATAATGTTATGTTTCTCTTCGGGTTGATTCTTGGGTGGTATGTATGCGGTGAGTTAATGTGTGCATTTATGATCTTCTTTAAGCTCTAGACTGCATGCTGAAAATGGTTAAGCTCGTGTGATTGCCTTATCAGTGTTTTCAGCTTGATGTTTTATCGCTGATGTGGCACTAGTCTTTATGTCCTCGTGCCCTTGTTCTTGCATCTCATATGATATCCACCGTATCTCAGCATGGCGTCGGGATAAGAGCTTTGCTCAAATAAATACGTGAGTAAGACGCATTAAGGCATCTGTCAGATGTGTTTGCCGGTTCGCTGCAGTCTGAAGCTGGTAAAACGTGGGCTTAAAATGTCCGCGTGCGCGCGAGCGAGCGAGGGGCCGGGTTTGCGAGCGAGCGAGCGGCCTGGCGAGATTTCTTGGTCTCCAGCTGCGGTAAATGTTACACGCTGAGGCAGAAGGCGCTCGTTTGACTCCGAGCGCTCGTTGACAGGAGACCCAGAGTGCCCGTCCGAATCAACACACCCGGCGCAGACGGTGGCTGATGGAGAGCGAACGCTTTTCCTTCGTCTGACCAGGGTTCGGCGCCGGTGACCTACTTCAGGTCGCTTTGCCATGAGAGAGGCCTGTCATGAGGGGGGGGTGGGGGGGGGGCAGGGGGGGGTGGGGGGGTGGGGGGGGGGACAGAGAGACACGAAACGCTCGCCAAGCCGTGACCCACTTTGCGCCTTTTTAAAAGTGTGAGCGTGACGACAAGATGGTGACACGTACCCTTCCAGGCAGGAATACATCAAAACACCTGAAAACCCATCAACCCCCCTCCTGCACGCCATTAGTGTCTTCCGCCACTGATGTAGTGGCACGCAGTAAAGCATTAGAAGAGTCCGCCTATGCATGCTAGTTATATTTTACTTCCAGCAAACTTTCCTGTGATATCTGTCCAACATCTGGTATATCAGATTAAGTAGGCAAGATCAAAAAGAGCTCCTAGCTGGTGTCTAATGGGGTGTTACCCATGGTCCCTCTGTTATATTCACGTTGCTCAAGGAAATTATTACAAATGGGGCCGTACTGTATCTCTTGGAGAACTGTAATGTAATTGCTTGATTGTTTAACTGTGAGATGAAATGTTCACATTGCCACCCCCCCCCCCCCCCCCTTTTTAACTTGGCTGTAACCAGTCAAACTACTTGATGCTGTTTCTATTCTGCGCTGACAAGAGGTTTTGCAAAATGCAAGAGGTTTTGAATGATTCTGTGTTTCTGTGATCACACCTTTTTCAGGAGGCGTATTTCGAGTGGAGACGTATTCAGTGCACCGTTGCAATAAGCAAGTGGTATTTTTGCTTTGCTGAATGTTGGTTGCTTGCCTCCTTTCTGAAAGGTCACCAAAAATAAAATACGTTTTCAGTCTGATATTTCCAGCTTCAGGTTACATGGAACCCGGCAGGTGTTCGGCATCCCACAAAGTGAAACCAAAGCTACTCCCCCTAATCCCCTCTCCCTTACTTCTGTTCTTTGCAGACCAGTTTCATACAGGCAAAAACCTTTCTCAGGACCCATGTGCCATTCCATCTTTCCCCCCCCCTTCTTCTCTGTATTCTGGGGTTAGCCGGCTGCTTTTAGTAATGGGAAAGTTAATTGGCTAGCAGACATATGGCTTTTGTAATTAAGGGCAGCGAATCTAAATGCAATCTGGGGTAAGCATTTTGGTTCGCTTGATACAGTGTGAGCAGCAACCATAGAACTAAACTGGGGAGGAGGAAAATAGGGGGGAAAGCAACATAAATAATACATGTTGTGTACCGTTTGATTGACTGGCAGTTTTGCTGTGGGCAATGAAAGCGAGGTAGGACAAACATATTTATGCAGAGGACTTAAGGCATTAGCTAGCTAGTTGTGATTTTTAGTGTCGGCTCGTTACCTTAATGCCTCAAATAAAAATGTTTTCTTTAAGTTCCTTTCTTTAAAGTGCACCTAGCGACAGTACTTCACTGAATTTAATTTCAAGTCTCTTAAAGAAGACCATAATAAATAATAAGTTAATGAATGGATGATAAATAATGAATGAATGGCAGCAATAAAAATGCTTTTAGCCCAGCGATTGGTTGCTAATGATTAATTTGGATGGAGAGAGTGGGGGTCCATCTGTCTGAATGAGACAGAATCACCAATCACTAGGGACGTGCAGATGGCTGCTCAGAGAGGGGAGGTCCTATTTGACAAAGCGGCTGAATGGTTGAGTCATGCCGGGATATCTGATTTCTTCAGAAGTCAATACTGTTGCCCAAAATAATGGCTAATGCTCGTCTACATCGGACATGGCTTTTTTTCCTTTCTGAAGCATCCCCCCCAAAGCCCCGTCCACC
Source organism: Anguilla anguilla (assembly GCF_013347855.1). Taxonomy (NCBI): domain Eukaryota; kingdom Metazoa; phylum Chordata; class Actinopteri; order Anguilliformes; family Anguillidae; genus Anguilla; species Anguilla anguilla. Next base: position 13,780,830 of record NC_049212.1, on the reverse strand, counting down.
TGCCCTTTCGAACTCCTCACAGAAGGATCCCAGACCTGCAAGCACAGAGCCATATCTTGCTCGAAGGGCTTGCGCATTGAGCACCATCCGTCCAAGCATTTGGGGTACCTGCAGCTGTTCTGAGGAGGTGTCATTTGGGCTGCAGTATAAGCCCCCCCACCAACTGCTCTCAGAAATCTGTCAATGTGACACAATTGGCCTCCATTAATGGAGAATGGTGACAATGGCTCTCCCCTGCAATATGGCTGCTGCTTTGCAGTCAGACAGCTGGAAAGCTGTGGCAAGGGGAGCCAATCGGCGCAGTTCTGGAGTAAACCGTGTGCTCGTGTTGTGGCGAGTTATTTCAGTGCAATAGCGACATAGCAAATTTAGTTAAGCTGGTGAAATTTGGTCAGTTTCACTCCTGGTTCAGTTTTAGCCTAATGGTTGATGAGAAGGACCGTTTGTACAAAATGGCAAAGAGGCAAAAAAATGATAAATAAGAACAGAACATTTTATAATTTCTAGTGACGGTCTGTTGCAAGACCAGCTTTGGCAAATGCCGACTCAATATCGAAAATGTTCTGGCCTACGTTTGGAATGGATGGCTGCTGAGATCTGCCACAGTAAATCACTGCATGGTGCGATTTGGTTTGGAGTGATGCTACTAGTATGCAGGTGATGTAGACATTCAATTCATCGGCAGGCACAATACAAGGGTGAAATTCCCGTTTAAAAAAAAAAAAAAAAAAGTACTAACCCTTCACAATGTGCAGATTGCCTTGAGCAGATCGGCTTAGATAAACGCTTAAAATCACACACAGATGCAGGGTGTCCTTTGCTTGAAGGAAAGCAGTAATAAGCATCATGTCTGAATGATGCTCATGTAAAATTCAACTTCAAGGACAATGCACTCCAACTCTTATGCAATTACCCATGATATTCATTTTTCATGACTATCCTTCTGATAGTGAAGTGAGTTTTTAAAATGGATGCAGGGGGAAAAGCTTCTCTGGAGGGTGTGTTTGGCAGGGGCCAATAGGTGTTTTAAAGACCCCCGCCCAATCCTTTTAAATCCACTTTAGGGACTGGGGGAAGATGTGGACAAATGAAATCTTTATTCATTGTCTCCTGAGTCTTGAGGCAACTGGCTTTTCACATTGAAGCATCCAGGCATTAAGTAAGTAGTCTTATAATTATTTCACAATTTCTGGATGCACTTACATTTTAATAGCGCAGAAAAATGAGCACTCAAGAAAAAAAAAAAAAAAAAAATCAATAGATATGGGCAAAGACTGTAGAGAAATGTTTATTTTCAGTTTACCTTGAAGTGAAGTTTTAATTCATTTCAAATGCATAATTTAATTATGTGTACTGACTATGAAAGGGCATTTATTATTTTTGTGTGTAGCTGAGGCTACGCATTTGTATTAATTTAACAAAAAATACTCAATTTGTGAGAGCTTACAGCATTATCGACACGCACCAGTGATGTTCTCTTTAATTGTATTGCAGTGCCAGTCAAAAAGAAGACACTGTTCAATATTAATAAATGAACTAAAAATGTTCAAACATCAGTTAAAACTCAAAAGTATTGGTAATTCTTTATGTAGAGATGGTCCTAAAGCCATTTGCGGGGGTGGGGGGTGTGGGGGTGTGGTGAATGGACACTTTATGCACAACATTGATGCACAGCCTTTACTAATGAATTATCTAATAGGATCTCAGTGGGTGGAGCTGCCTACTTGTAATGCTTTACAGTGATTTACAGGGTATTTTCTTTAATGTACCTCATACTTTTGTCATGCTTTCTTGCTTTGCATTCAGCGTTCACCCAATGTGATGGGTTTTTCAGATGAGCCCCCAGGTGTCAGTCTAAAATAGCGTGTTAAATCATGTGAAAATCATGTGATTTTGATGAGCTGACTCTGTGTCCTCCCCACAAAGAATAAGTGCCTATCAATGCCGATAGATTTTTAAACTGATGAACAGACCCTCCTTGAGAGACTGCAGTTGTGCAGTCTTTGGGCACTGTAGTTCTGAGACTCCATTCAAACTTATATACTTTGTTATATACTATTATACGTATACTTTGTTTTAGAATAATTTTGTAGTTTAAATAAGATCACTAATAACAAAAAATAAGCAGCAGTAATTTTGCTGTATTGATGAATGCATTATAGGGAGAAAAGGGTAGCCAACAGTGACTTGACCCCATTTCTGGAATGCCACACTTAAGCTTGGAGATTATGTTGGCTGTTTAGCCGTTTGCTAATTAGGCGATTAGCCATTAGACAATAACTAAAGTAACTTAATATAGCATTTTACGTGAAATTAAATAAATTACTTTGCTGATTTACCTCCTCGAGGGTTCATGGAAATCTGATTGTTGTGCCACTCTCGAGCCGATGCTAAGAGCTTTTCATGGGTTCCTGCCAGAGGAATAGCTCATCATTTTATTTTTTCCCCCTTAATGTTTAGCGCTCCTTGAATATTGCTTTTTTATATGCTGTTTTTCTACATGCTCATTTTGCACCAGTGTGCAGAGCCTGAACTTTCTATTCACACTAATTTAATCGTCTCAGTGAGCCGGGATAATGAGCAGCCACTCCAGTAACCCTCCACACTACCTTGTTTGCTGGGTCACATTTGTGGCGCCGTTTCCAAAAGAGAGTGTGCGAGCAAACGTGCGAGCGTGCAAACTGTGTAAGCGTTTTTTTGGCTGCATACTTTGGCCTGTGTCAAGGCAGTGGCAACACACAACGTTCCATCCATCTATCCATCCATCCATTATCTATATCCGCTTATCCTGGGCAGGGTCGCAGGGGGTGCTGGCGCCTATCCCAGCATGCTTTGGGTGAGAGGCAGGAACATACCCTGGACAGGCCGCCAATCTACTGCAGTGTGCACACACCATTAGCTCACCATTCACTCATACCTATGGGCAATTTAGAGTCTCCAATTAGCCTACCTTCACCTACCTTTGGACTGTGGGCACACACAGGGAAAACATGCAATCTCCACACAGAAAGGGCCAGGATGGATTCAAACCCAGGACCTTCTTGCTGTGAGGTGACAGTGCCACCCATCGTGCCGCCCCACAATGTTTCAGAATGTTGCTACACCACGCGTGCCTTCATTTCCAACAAAATGCGCTCGCCTCACAACAGCTCAGCTGACTGATGAGCACTGCAGTACACTCCCTCTTAATTGGTAGTGCATTTAAGATAAGAGGGCGACGCGTGCACGTGTCTGTGAGAGGCAGAAGGCGGCAGGCCGCTGAGACGACCCTCTAAAAATCTATAATCACATTACTCCGCTGCGATTCCGCGCCGTCTGTGTGTCACCGCATCCCAGAGCGCTGGAGTTTGTCATTTGTCAGCGGCATCAACAACTTGGCTCCGATGAGCCGTCTTAATTACTCCGCCGGAGAAGCCCTTTAATTCGTCATTGTCAGTGGAATAAGGACTGTGCAAGCCCGAGCAATAATATTAATTTGCCTAAACCGGTAGTCTATCGATCGGCCAGAGCCGCGAGACGCCCGCGCGCGAAATGGAAGGGCTCTCGGCGGCGGGGCGGCGGGTCGGCGCCGTTACGGGGAGACGGGCGCTCCTCTTTACTGCTCCCCTCTGCCGCTCCGACGCGGCCGCTCCGATAATGAGAAATAGATCCGGTCTGTGAATACCTGATGAGCCCACGGCGGCTCAGGAGTGGTGCAACTGTGATTGTTTTAACTAGCGTTGGAATATGGATGAATGTTTTCATTATTATTATTATATTGTTGTTGATGATGATGATGATGATAATGATAATAATAATAATGATGATGATGATGATGATGATGAGGAGGAGGAGGAAGGTCATGCTGGATGACCTATGGTGGGGATACTCGAATGTGGCCCTCGAGGCCCGCTGGTTTTCTTTTCTACCTGATGCTGAATTGATCGATTAATGCCCCTCATTTGCCAGAGATTTAACTCACGTGGTGTCTCAGGTTTGAAATGGTCCTGATTAGAAGGTGAGAATGGAGGCCAGCTGTACTTTTGGCTTCGAGGGCCAAATGTGAGTATCCTTGGCTGATGGGGTATGGCTGTTATAGCTAGTATACCAGGGCTTTAATGATCTGACTGCATCTGGTCTTGTATCCCCTATACCCCTACACACATCTAACGCTCACCACCTGTCTTTCCCATATGTTGTTTGGCCATGATCACTCGCGTAGTTTGAGCAGACCCCCCCCCCCCCCCCCCCAAATTCCATCACTAACTCTGCTCAGCATGGCTCAGCTCTTCCTGCAGTATACCTGGGTCCCCCCCTCCCCCAACACCACTTGCAATCTGCCTCCCACCACCCACCCGGCCTAGGCACCACTGAGCTTAATCAGCTCCAAACCAGCCACTGATTGGCTTTGATTATATTATGAGCTGTCTTGTGTTAAATTGTTTCAGTAAATGTGAGAGATTTGGCATTTTGATGTGATGATGTGGCACATTTTCCCTTGGCACAGTGCATGTCGAGTTACAGTGAGCCATTCTGAATAAGCTTGCTAAAACATAATGAAGAAATTATTCAAGGATCAAACTTGCATTTTTCATAATTTTGTATGAGAAAAACTATTATTTTATTTGAAATGACTCCATATGTTTTGTGCTTGTGAGCAAATTATTTTTGGTGATGTGTTTACATATTTTCACTGATATCATGTTTATTGCCACCGCCTTATATTTGAATGTCAAAAGATAAATATTACCCCCTTTCGAGAAAACACATAATTATATTCTGTTTCAGTCTGAAGTCGTTTGCTTTCATAGCTAGCAAAGAGATGAAAATAACTCATAGCATAAGACATAGCATAGGATCCATTCCAGGTCTTACCGCAAGCAGTTTAGTGTGCCACAAACAAGCAATTTGCACTGAGCCCTGCAAACCTGCTTTTAGCAAAACCTAGACTGGCTCAAACTGCCATGTGTTAAAGTTGTCTCCATCCCTGCAGTGCTACATGGACAGAATGCTGTGTGACAGCTCTAATTGTACAGTGCTTCTCAGAGAGCCATAATTTCTCCAGGCTGAAATAAATTCAGGACGCAGAAAGAGGCCTTCTGACAGATCTCCACGCTGTTAACGTCAGTGGTTAATGCCGTATGTTCTGATTAGCGTAGCAAAATGGAAGACAGTTGACGTGTCCTGGCAAGCTGATTTAGGAGTAGCATGTACTGTACCTAGAGCAACGATAGAAGGTAGCGTCGGAGTAGACACCAGGCGGTTGTTAAATGAAACGCGTCACGCTGTGGGGGAAAAAGGCTTTCTTCTTATTAGTGACGATTGCAGTGGATAGACCAGGGGTGAATCAGGGGTTCAGTCTCAGTGGTGTCCGTCCTGATGGCTTTCCTCTTTCTCCCCACAAAATTCAAACTATAAAATCTGTCTCTTTTTTTGAAAATCACCTGGAAGCCTGTGTAGCACAGGAAAGGCTCTGCCAGCAGCTTAAAGTTTAGTATCTTTTTTTGTTTTTTGTTTGTTCACCCCAATTACATGATTGTATATGTTTTTCCGAGTCCTGTTGCTGTGGAAGTATTGCGCAGGTTGGACATTTTCTGAAGACAAAGCTACAAATTTAAAGAGAAATAAAAATTCTATTGCACATATTTTGAATACCTACTAGAGTCTAGTATTTTCTCCATAGTATTATTCTTCCTAGTAGTGTCATTCCTAACTGGTATAGGCTATTAGTTTACCTGCATTTGATGCATTATTTTCCTACGGCGTAATGTCCTGCCCTGTGTTGCAGCCAGAGCCTGGAAACCCTGAAACTGCACTTAATTCTCTGTATACAATTTCAAGGAGTCTATCTTGGACAGTTCTTACAGATTCCTGCGGCTGTTTACCTTCAGATCGCTAATTATCCAATTTGCCTGTATTTGTTTTGTCTGTGCTGCCATGTTTTAACACCCCCTTCTCCCAAACTGCCTTTTTTGTAGTTGTTGTTGGTTATTGTCTCCCTCACCTGTGAATGCACCTGCGTGGATCTGTGCTTGTTTTTTTTTGTTGTGCTCTGCTGCCGATGCTACGTGCCTGTCTGCTTGTTGCCTGTTTGTTACCTGCTTGGTACCTTTCCACTGACTGTTTGTTTGCAATGATTTAGCATGTGTGAGTTTTTTTAATTTTTTTTAACCAGACACCTCTTTCTCTCAAGGTGCTTTCTCCCTCTCGGCAGGACAAAATTGTAAATAGGAATTTATTCTGAATTGATGTGCCCGGTTATATAAAGGTAAAAATACAGTAAAGTGACGTGAGAGTTATATACTGTATGATACGTTCGCTTGTGCAAAGTTGCAGGAAACAGTTATTCCCACAAAAGGCATCCTTGCTCGTTAAAAAATATTAAAATTAAAATAATAACTTGGCACGCATAATATCTTGCCTTGTTTATGGATGGACAGCACAACAGCACGCCCCTTTTATTGAAGACACAGATGTGAACGCGAACAAGGAGAGGCACAGCACTGGGAGAGGCACAGCACTGTTTAATAGGTGTGTCTCTGCTATAGCTCGTAACCCCAGATTGAATTAGTCTGATCCTCGTATTAAAACTGGAGGTGGGAGATGGGGCGGGTCATTTTTAAATTGCCTGCTGAGGTAGATTTCTGCTGCTCAAGCTGATGCATTATCTTGATGCGTAGTCCTGAACGGTTTCGAATTTCATCGCGCAGAGGTAAAGAGGCGTTGCTGTTTTGAGCACAACCTTGAACAAATTTGAAGTCACTCCTTACGGCAGTGCCATTTTCCAGCTCCCATTAACCCTTTGAAAAGTAGATTTTTTGTGATATTTTTTTTTATTCAAAATTTTAATCTATTGGTTTCAATTATCAATGTTTCATCAACAATAATTCAGTTCAGTTAAGGAAATTTTATTCACACATTTGCAGTCTCACTCCTTAAAGGGTTAAATGTTACAGTTGTTACTGTTTTTTCCTGAAAGATGACAAAGAAGATTGACATTGTCTACTCATTTAAGGCTGTTTTATGCCAACCGTGGCCTGCTAGCTTCCAGTCAGTGCCCCTGCCAATAAATCAGTGTCCTGTTTATCAGACAATTAAAAAAGAATACCTGCACTGAAACATCTTTTACTTTCTGTGCATGTCCTAACCAAAGAGACCTGGAGAAGCATTTTCTAGTCACAGATTTAATGATGCTACTGTCATTCCAACTTACAGTTGAACTGCAAACTGTCTGGTTTTGCATAATCACACGTTCAAGTCGTGTTCAAGTGAAATCTGGGGCCTGGCAAGAAGCGAGATTTGACTGAAGATAAAATACATTTGTGCTTGTATTCAGGGTGGTCAGTGACTGTGACTATCCGTGTATTCCTTTTGTATTTCAGAGACATCGTTACTGAAAAGCTGTCTATTTTTAAACAGAGTGCTTTGAGGTTGGAGAATGGGGGTGGGGGGGTTCTCTCTCTCTCTCCCTTCCTCTCTCTCTCTCCCTTTCTCTCTCTCCATCTCTCTCTCTCCTCCCTCCCTCCCTCCCTCCCTCTCTCTCTCTCTCCCTCTCCTGGGCTTGTCCTTGGAGTGATGTGCTTGAGAACCTGGAATGCTGATTGACTGTCTCCCTCTAGAGCTGAGCGGGGAATGCTCTCTCTCTCTGTCTCCACCGCCTGTGTCTTGCCAACCACGCGGTGGGCTGCTGGAAGGGGAGCTGTGGCCATGCTCGTTGCCATTTCCCATTTGCCTCCGACGCGCTTTGTTTGTCTCGAGAGCGTGCAGAGCAACGCGCCGATAATGTCAAGATATTATCAAGTTGGTATTTCACAGCTCCGGGTGTTTAAGGTCACATGGTTCAGGCGGCAGAGATGACTCACCATGGTTCCGCGAGCATTAAAGGCAGAATGATTGACAGTGCTGGGGTCCGGAGACCCGCACACGCGATTTCACCGCTCGCGGCCGGCGTGCCCGTGAAAGTAATCTCCCTTGAAGTAAGGCAGAAAATGCTGGGAGAGGAGGCATGGACACAGGAGGTGGTCGTTCTTCATGGAGTCCAAGCAGGACCATGACAGCTCAATTGAGATCTTTGTCCTAGCTCATGATGGTTTTTGGTGTTTGCATTTGAGGAGTAGCAGGTATATAAACTTTTTTTGAAATGAGAAAGAAAACAGAGCGGTGGAGGGTGTGAATATCAGGCCTGGGTAGCCATGATGTAGAGGTGAAGAAGCTTGTTCAGTGATGGTACATGGTTCTGCCTTTAGTGATGGTCTGTTCTACCTTTTTCTCACAGCAAAGGGTTAAGGCGTCCACTTTCAAAACTTTGCTCCTGTGTTTTTGAGGGGAGGGGGGTGTGTATCTAATATTGTGGCACAGCTAAATGGATTGTTTTAGCTGATTAGAAAACAAGGAAGAGAAGGGAAGGTTTTATTTACAGGCCAGCCAGTACTCTGGCATTAAAATCGGCCACGTCAGGCCAGCTTTCTCATCGAAGGCAAGACATTCCTGCATTAATTACACCCCTGTGCCAGGCCTTCCTCTCTTTCCCTGGACGTTATTTCTACCAAAACTGACAAAGTATAAATCAAGCTAAATCGCTTTGTGGTGTAGGGCGACATGTTAATTTAATAAGCGTCTAGTAGTTTTGACAGCTGGACTGGGTTAAGTTTGAATTGTAACTACAGAACATTTTTGACTGCGGGATTTCACCGTGGAATTAATGTGTCGGAAGAGGACTGAATACAAATGATCATTTATTTGATTTTTCATTTGTTTCCCCATTTCCAGAACAACTCAATGCGTTCTGTACACGTTACCCGTATGAACCCACATGGCTCTTTGTTTCCTGTGGTCCATTTTCTGAAAGCTGGAATGCATGTAGATTGCCTGCCTATGGTCACCGTAGTAATCAGGAACGTAGTGTTTGTGGTACTGATCTTATTTTTAATTCATTTTAAATTAACTTCACCATTTGCTCGTCGTGCTAGCTGCACATTTTACATAACCATTCCAGCAAAAATATTTAAAAGGCTATGACTAAATCTGCAGTGGCTATTGTTATAATTACAAACTGTTACAAACTATTCATACACAATAATTAATGTACTATATATCCTTTCATAGTTTTGTTTGCTTAGGCTTTTTAAGCATTTAAAAAAATACTGTTTTTTAAACATTTTTAAAATTATTTTAATTATTTTTGCATAACTTCCTATTTCCCCAGCCTTTGTAAGGCCTTTCCCTGTTGATCGATCTTTGTCTGTCTGTTTGTCTTCTGCTTTCTGTCTTTTGCTTGATCTTTGCTCTGGAGGACAGGGTTTTGTTCGTCCAGCATGTCCTTTTTCTCACCCTGTTTGAGCAAGCCGTCCTCACAATGTTAATTTAATTTTAGGCGGTGCGGGTCATTGATTTCCTTTCTCTCAAGCCTAAAACGTAATGAATGGGGAAAGGGTTTTCAGCGACGGTACAATTTAGTCTCGTTTGCTGCTCTTTTTGTGGACGCAGCTGTCACTTAACATTTAGAACATTTTCCTAATCCCACCCCCCGTCCCCCCACCTTTGCTCGTGAAGGAGAAGTTCTGCTGCTGAGTTTAACTGGTGTCGATGGCCTCTTGTTTCCGAGATTGATCTCTTATACTTCATTCCCAGGAAAATACTTTGTATTACTGTTAGCCCATTCCAAGACCCTGGGGTGGTCTATGTTGGTCTTGGAGGACCTATGCTGGTTCTGCTTTCCACCTCAAAGTCGTAAAACCGTTTAAATTCCAGAAGCCAGGTCAGGAGAGTTCAGTGAAATTCTAAGAAACCATGAAAAGCAGAATGCTCTGTGGCCCCCCAGGACAACTTCTGTAGCCGATGGAGACTAATCAAGTTTTCTGTTGGATTTCCTTCTTAGTGTCCACTTTGACATCATTTTCAAAATGCATTTGGGTGGGTAAGGCTGTCCAATGGCAATGAACGTTTTAGTCACTATTTGCTGACCAATTAGAAATGGCGTCAAGCTGTCAGGCAGAAGAAAAGAGAGGTGGTAGTTTAGCATAATGATTAGGGAACTGGGCTTGCAACTCTGAGGTTGTAGTTCAATTCCCAGGTAGGAATGTAGTCATTTTGAACAGGGCGCTTAATCTGAGTTGTGTTAATATTCAGCACCGTAAATGGATTGTATGTAGAGGAATGTAAGCTGCTTAACAGCATGTGCCAAAAGCCTGAAGTGTAAAAGCGAGAGACCGTGTAGGTGTTTTAGAAAGCAGCTCCACCTGTAGGGCTGATATTTCTGATGAGTGCATTATTACTCACGTTCAGTTTTTTCTGACCGGTAGATAAAAGCTTGTTTCTCACAATAACACACATCCAGTGACCAAACAACAGTCAATTTGCGCAAAACGATCTGTCATCGATTGCCGGCAGGCTACAGTTTAAGCCTGCTTTTGATCTCATTTGAGCGTGTGTGAGTGCAGGATTATAAATATAGCAAATCCTTTATTGTGGCTAATAGCTGTGGCTCTAACCATAGCTGTACAGATACCCCATGTTGGGTACCACCATTGTACTTTTGATCCAAAGTACATAGACCTGAATAACTTCAGAAAACACCCTGGTGTACAAACGCGTAACTGTGTAAGCTGCACGCTTTACTTTGAGAAAGGATTTCTAATACATTAAGTAATTTGCAATTTGTTACCTTTTCATTTTGGGTGCTAAGTACATTCACAGTAATGTTTTGTTTAAAGGATATTTCTTTCGTTTCTAATTTTGCTCATCTCTATTGTCTTTTCAATTCTGCCAGCATGACTACTGAATAATGAAAGATCATTATTCCAGAAGAAATGCTATCACACAAAAAGATAAATAAAAGAAGACAAGTTTGCTCAGTCATTATCTAAACAAAACAAAACAAACACACGTCCTTCCATTCTTATTTGTCTTTGATACAGGGGAGCGTTTATGATGGGTCCCAAACCAAACAAATCAATGCAACTCCACAGGACAGGCAGACAGCCGTGGAACACAATGAAGACGTACGAGTGTGTAGAGCGGGCCAAAGGCTTATTTATGGGCGAGACTCGGCCAAGTTCCCGCTAACCGCTCCTTGTGCCCACACCTGTTTTAACCTTGAGAGATGGCTGGGGTCCATCATAGCTGTCGGAACCTGAAGCCTGCTGTGCGCTTTCTGCAACAGCCTGGGTTCACTGTAATCTGCAACAGTCAGTCATGGTCACCACTGTTTTAAGAATCTTTTCTAGACACACACATAACACACTGTCAGGTTCTGTCTTTGAAGAAAAAATTTCTCCGGTTTATAATAATTTAAGATTAAAAGCAAATCTTTTTTTGGGTTAGATCTAATAGATACACGCATCCACGTGCGTACACATTCATAATGTGTCCTACTGGTGCACAGTGGGAGTCTAATTGGAATTTTTACATTAAGTGGCTTCGATCAATCCTGTTAATTATTTTCTTTTCTTTTGCAAACTTCACACACTTTTGCGTGTTCCCTTGTGGTGGACCTGTGCTAACCATGTCTGCTTTCAGTCTTTGAGAGTGGTTTTTTTTCATGGGATGGTCAGAGTGTCGTGAATTGAGCAGTCTCGGTATAAAAGTTTTATTCCATAAATCTAGCTATTTAAAAATGATAATAAAAAATAATACTAATGAAAGCAGTTTTAATTAGATGTGGTTATTTTCATGAGGGCCAGTGGGGTGGTATGGGCTACTTTTTGTTCTTTGAATGTTGTACAATTTTACTGCACATTTTTCACTTATGCAGACTGTGGGGTGAAGTAAAGACAGGCAGGTGCAGCTTGTACATTTACATGACCTGTGTGATGTGCCCGTTTATTTGAGAACTTAATTCGCTTCTGGGCATGTCATTCTTCCCTGCACAAAACTGCATTAGGGATCACAAGTTTTATTGGATTGGATCTCGAATGTACTCCTTCTGCTTATCTGACTCTCCAGTAGTTTGCATAGCACTGAGGGCATTTACCGAAAGGTGGAAATGATTGCAATTTTTAAAGCTTGTCAACAGGAAAAAAATCTCTGTAATGAAATTAGATTTTCACATGTTTAAGGGGGGGGGGGGGGGAATAAAACTGGGAAAATGTCATTCCCATTTTCCCTGAAACATTCAGAATCTGTGCAGAGGGTGAGATGCACCAGAACCACAGGCATGGGTACGAGCTCTGTAAGATGCCCCCCCTCAGAACTGTGCACATTCCCGTAGATTCCTTTAACTGCTGTGGCACACAGACTTTTTTTTACAAGAAGGTTGGTCTCATCAAGCCAAGGAAAAGTGACAGATTTTTTATTTACTTCTACTTGTATACTGTTCAGAAATTGCAAATGGCAAAGTCTGTTAATTTTAAAGCCTAAACCAATGCAGATTACTCTGATATGTATTTGAATCTGTTTGAGGCAACATCAATATAAAAGCTCATCTTTACTGAATCACTTGGGTAATATTTGCAATGATTTACCTAAAAACCGAAGTACTCAGCACTGCGTCAAGCCTGGGCATGAATACCTAAAGGGTATCTGTCTCTGCTACATGATTTAATTATGCTTAGCTCTATGAATTTAGCTATACTACAAGGCCAAAAGTATGTGGGCATCTGACATCCAACATCTCATCTGAAATTTTGGGCATTAATAGGGAATTGGTTCACCCTGATGCTATAACAACCTCCACTCTTCTGGGAAGGCTTTAAACTAGATGCAGGAGCATCGCTACTGGGATTTGCTTCCATTTAGCCAGAAGAGCATTGGTGAGGTCAGGCACTGATTGGGTGATTAGGCCTGGCTCGCATTTGGTTTTCCAATTGATCCCAAAAGTGTTGGATGGGGTTGAGGTCAGGGCTCTGTGCAGGCCAGTCAAGTTCTTCCACACCGTTCTTGACAAAACCATTTCTGTATGGGCGATGCTGTGTGCCTGGTGCATTGTCATGCTGAAACGGGAAACTGTTGGGGAAGCACATAATCTTTTAGAATGTGATTGTATGCTGTAGCATTAAGATTTACCTTCACTGGAACTAAGGGGCCTAGCCCAAACCATGAACTACAGCCCCAGACCAAGGGGGATCCACATACTTTTGGTCATATAGTTTTATCTATGTTAAACAACATTTTCTAGATTTCCACCAAAGTCTAGATTCTGTTTAAAGGATATTGGATTACTTTAAATTGAAAACTGTATTGCTTGACCGTCTTATTTTTATGCAGATTGCTGTTAATGTCCCTTTCAAGATCATTTGTATAAATAAGGAAAAGCAACGGTCTCAATACAATCCTTGTGGGACCCCACTTCCCACAGTACCTTGCACCGATACAATCTCTCTTATCAGTAATCAATTCTACTGAGGCTCATCTACCCCTCAAGATTGTGGACAGCTCATGGGTATGTAGTATGTCCATGAGAGATACATAGCCAAAATACTCTTAAAAGTGCACATGCATCTGGCTTTTATGCATTTGATAGTATTACAAAAATCATTCTATACAACCATTGGTGTTTTAATTCAAATGATTATGAGCTGGATTTCACTGGTGGCACAAAATTGGTAGAGGCGCATCATGAGATGATTTTAACAAAAACAATAATAAGCAATAATCATAGCAATTATTATCATTAAAAGAGTCTGGAAATCCCTGAGGTATTCAACAATCTACACTAGATTATTGCAGGTGAGAATTTTTTTTTCTTCTTCTGTGCCTTTGACACATGATTGCATTTTTGAAATTGAAAAAAGGCAGAAGAAATCTATTTCAGGAAGTTTTTGCTCTTGAAAGACAAAATATGAAGGATGCAATTGCAGTTGTGTGGGATTGAAGGTCATGTTCAACTGCTGATATGAGACTTTCGGTCACCAGATGGCGAGTATGTGAAAGGCACCAATTCCTTTTCAAATGTGTGTGATGAGATTTATCAGATTTCCTTGCAGTCTGCCTGATGTTGCAGTGTTCAGCAGTGAAATAATTTCAGTGAAGTGTGTGTGCTCGTGCGTGTGTGGACGGCTGGCTTGCCCACAGGTGTTCAGTCTCCAGTGGTTTCAAGTGTCCGAATAAGTGAAGTATGGGCATAATTACAGTACCTGAAAATGTTATGGAAAAAAAAGTGGAGAAAAAGTCTATCTGCACCGAGATGGTTCTGTTAAAGGAGAAGAACAAAAAAAAAAAAAGCATATTGGTCCCAAACATAGCTGCTGTACCTTCAGGAAGTATGGAGAACACACAAAAGGGACACATCACAGTGACAAACCTCGTGATATGGGTAGATAAGGTGAGGGGGAAAAGTTTGTCGCCCCCTAAAAAAATAAATAAAATGAAATGCCTGTTTCTTCCTCCACAGCAGCATGAGTTATAGCCTGGAGGCACAGGCATGACATTCATCAATTTAGAATTTTATAGGAAAATGTAAATAAGCTACAGTGAGAAATGTAAATCACTTATTTAGCATAAACTGGAGGGGGGTGTGGAAGAATGATGAGATGAGGTGTGTGTGGTGGTGGGAGAAGGGGGGGGGGGGGGCTAGGCAGGGATTGGTGTACTGTGAAGAGTGTACTGGTCTGACTTTCAAGCATGTGGTGTCTCTTCTGTGAGAAAGGTAGTGCAGGAACAATGGTTAATTCCCCCTGACAGAAAAGAGGTTATCTTAGCCATGGTAATTGGCTTGCTGGCGTGGAAGTTGGATTATTTGTAAAACCCTATTCAATCCCACATATTTTTTTATCAGTCCGGAGGCAGAGGCAGAGGAAACTGTTGCACTGGAGGAATGAGAGTCATTTACATAAAAAGCCTGTGAAAGTGAGAGAGTCTGAGGACTTCATCTGATAGCACGGGCTGGAGTATCGCTCTGGCTCCTGAGCATTTCTCTGAATGGGATTCTATTTAACCCCTGCACTTCCTTAATAAACCGCTCCTTCAGGAAAAAGCCATTCCCCCGTCCTCGATAAATATGGATGTGGTTAGTAGCACTACAGTCTTTTCCCATTTTCATGTCATATCATTGATAATGGAAGCACTTCCCCTCTTCCTATCACGGGAGGGTACCGCAGAAAAGTTGTGGGCGGGAGGGAATTTAAATTACTTGTTGGGTGTGCAGCACCCTCCCTCCCACCCCACCCCACCCCACCTCACCTCACCCACTGTGTGTGTTATGAATATTAAATTTATTAATGAGTTGCCTGAACCAATGCACTTCATTGGTATGTACCCTGTTACAAAGTGTAAGGGCTTTAGTTATTTTTGTTATTAGCACAAATAAAAGAACATTGCTGCAAGCTGCAATTATAGGGTTCGAAGCACACATTCGCAAAAACATGGAACACAGAAAAGATAAGATGGCCAGACAAATGGGCAAAAGTTTTGTTGGGATTGAGCAGCCAGT
Organism: Anguilla anguilla; assembly: GCF_013347855.1. Lineage (NCBI taxonomy): Eukaryota > Metazoa > Chordata > Actinopteri > Anguilliformes > Anguillidae > Anguilla > Anguilla anguilla. The sequence goes on along the minus strand of NC_049212.1, from coordinate 13,765,484 downwards.
TGGCTGATTATGGCTAATTTTGTATTTGGCCATTTTAGATTTTTCAATGTTTAGCAATCAAGGACATCAAAAATCAGCTTTTTTCCACAGCTATTTTGCTCTGGGGTCATATTGTGATGATTGAATTTCCTTGCGTGGGATCATAATTATCCTGATTGCACTGACCGCTTCTTGTTAGTGGACTGCTCACGTCTCAGAGATGGTAGCTTTGGGATTTGAACTGATGACCTTGTGTTTCAAAAGCCAGATTTTTATCTACTAGGCCACTACCCACTTTAGTGTTTTTCAAGGTGGAAGGAGTTATAACATGTGGAGTGTCATAACATGTGGAGTGTCATGACAGTTCAAGGTATGTTGAAAGCCTCAGAAAGACTATTTTGTCTTTATTAGTCTCTTCCATCAATTTAAAAATGCCTTTACAGACATTGTTTTGATACTCAAGGCATCATACATCTTTAGTTTGATAAATACTGATCAAACTATGTTGAAATTTTCATAGTGTCAATACATCAGGCTAATTATATCTAGACATTTCAATGTATTGTATGCTCAATTCTTGGTATATCATAAGTTTTGACAGGGCATCAGAAATCATCTTTTTTTATTAACGTAGGAGAACAATGCCGTGGAAGTTTGACAATTAGATTTCCATGTGTGGGATCAATTAAGTATGACTCATCTCTACATTAATCAACCTAAAAATGTTTTTACTGACATAAACCCCATCTTGATTCTACTGACAGCTCATGACGTAGCGATGTAACTTCAACGCACAAGTTTGTCAGTTCTAGTCCCAAAAATGTTTTGCATGTAAAACAAAATGGCAGTGAATCAAGATGGCAGACATGGATAGTCTCAGTGGGGAAAGTTATATATCTGGAAGACCCATATGTGCGTAGGAAGGTTGGCATCAGTTGCACGTGCGATATGTAAGATATGGACCAAAATGTAAATATATGCGTTAAAGCGCCACTAGCTAGCCAATAGGTTTGGGATAGCTTCCTCGAGCAATAGCAGCCCACCTGCCAAATTTGTTTACTGTACAATATGTGCATGGAACCCTAATTAAGTAACAAGAAAGAAACTATGCTTCCATCTGATCCACGTGGTAATTAACCTGTGCTCAACGAGCATGCGGACATATTGGGAAATGACAGTTCAGCCCCTGTTACCAATATGGCAATATTTCAGCCGCATCGTAGGCCCTGGTGCGAAAAACGAAGAAATTATTTGAGTCGCATGATGGATATGTGGGAGTTGTTTCATCTTTTTTTTAAATATTTTTATTTTTTCCCTGTTTCACACCCTGGAAGTGAGCGCGTCTGTCCTGCTGCTTTCACATGGAGCAGATGGAGCTATTAGTTAGCCAGGATGTCTTGACGGATTGCTTTCTCAGGTAATCAGCTCTGTTCATTTAAGGTGCCGTTTTCTCACCCCCCTGATGTGACAGGCTCAGAGACGGTGGTAATGAATTGCCGCTGCCCAGCCGAAGCACTGGACAGGGCCTGCTCGAGCCAGACCTGCCACAGGGGTGGTGGGGGGTGGAGGGGGTGTAGAGGATGAGAGATGTACCTTTATCCCAATCTAAAAAAAGGGAAAAGGTATGGCTATGTTTTGCTGGTGTTATGGAAAAGCCCAACGTCAAATATTTTAAGAAAAAAAAATTAATTAAATGTGAAATGCGCAGGTTTTCTAGAAAGGAAGCAGAATAGACAGCAGGGTTTCACTGCCTGTTTTTATCTTTAAGTTTTGTTTTGTTTTCTGGCTTTTATAACTTTTTATTTTATTTGCTGAATTTTATCTCCCAACTCTGTCCTTTTTATCCCACAATTGAGGCTCTTGAACATAAAAAGGAAAGATATTTTTAAAAATGGTAAAGTCCTTTTCAACTTCTTTAAATGGGTGTTTGTAGATAATCTTTGTTTGTGTGCTTATTCCAAACCGTCCATTTTGTCATATTGTTTTTTTTTTTATTATTTAATCTTTCTGTGCTTTCTCTGCTGTCTTAAATCAAATTCATGTTATTTTTCTCTTATTTATTATTTAATTACAGTATTGCTTCATGTTCACAAGAACGTTCAGATTTGAAATTGTCCGTATTTTTAACAGTAACCCTAGGAGCAGAGGAAGCTTACTGTTGTTTTAATCAAAATGGGATTATACATTGGTCTGGGAATATTGCTCCGTAGTAGCATGAATTCCGCAGTCTTGGAGAAGAACGCCTTAAGCGCTTTCAGCCTTGCTGATCGCCATTTGATTACTTTTGGGGTTCCCGGTGGGCTAGATGGTAAAGGCGCTCACTACGAGTGCTGGCTGAGCCGTCATGACTAGACATCTCTAGTTCAAGTCTAGGCTACGTCGTTGCCTCCAACTGACAGCTTGTCACTTCTATGAAGATGAGTCCTATCAAGATATTTTCAAAGAGGAGTTTGTTATTGACCTACGATCTACTGAATGCAGTAATGTGAACCTGACCCCAAAAGCAATGTCTACATCCACATTTACTGGGAAACAATCTGTTTGAAGGGTCAAGCTAATTCAAGGCTAGTTTATAATCTGTGAGGAGCAAGTTGTGACTGTTAATGGATAGGCTAGTTTCTGAGATTGTACTTTTATTGAAAATACTGTAGCAATCATTTTTTAATAAGAATATAGGCAGTTAACAGAACGTCTTCCCCAGAGTGACTGACTGACTTTATTTATGCATGCAGCCCATGTTTACAGCTGGATATTTACTGAAGCAGTGCAGGTTAAGTGGCTTGCTTAAGGGTGAAACAGCAGCGTTCCCTGTGGGAATTAAACCTACTTCCTGAGTTGTTAGTGCAGTTCCCTAACCATTATGATGCATTGCCATCTGTTTTGTACCTGTGGATGGTGTTTTCTTATATTCAGAGAGGGGCTAGATGCATATTGAGATGAATGATCATGTCAAACTCATCCACCGACACGGCTTTGATACTAAAAACACACTGAACTGAAATTTAAGTTTAGAACAATTTTGACTTTGTTTAAATGAAATCAGGTATTTATTTTTTTAAAAGTTGGCTGTAACTATTAATAACTGTAATAATAATAATAATAATAAAAGCCCAGCAAAATAATAAAATAAATTAAACCCATGTCTTTAGATTTAGAAATGTTTAAACTCCTTTATAGCACCCAGAATGTATTAAACTGTATTTGATATACATTCACTTTAAATTTAAATATGCTTTCAGTATTTCAGCTGGCACATTTCCAAGTGAATTAGTGTGTTTTAAGGCAAACAGTTGCAAATTACTTTGACAAATCAGGATTATGGTAAACTTTAAATCTACATGAATTAAAAAAAAAAAAAAAGTCTTTGCTGCAAGGGTTGACACTGTAAATCCCTGTTTGACTGCACTTTAGCAGAGGCTGGAGGTTCTCCCTTGTTTGAATTAGCAAGGCAGATTATGACCAGTTTATTTCCTGCATTCTTACAGGAGCCCATGAAACTCGATAGCCCGTGAGCAATTGAGCGCGCTGGAGAGAACGCTCCGCTACTGCGGAGGGGTGCCAAGAAAGTCAGAGACGCGAACACGGATTATTAGTGCCGTTGCCTGACTGGCTTACAAGGACGGAAAACCAATATAATAACAAAGGCCGAACATCGTGGGTGCTGTGCAGTGCTGTGGAGTCGTAAAGGACTCTAATGGAGTCAATTCAGACTCCTCGAGACTCCTAGCTTTTTCCCCAGACCTCAGAATGACAGTGGTGCTGGATTGCTCTGGGACACGGTGTGACATCTGGGGTGCAGTGAGTGAGTGTGTCAAAGAAGTGGTTCAGTAGGTCAGATAACCATGCGTGTCACCCAATTCACATCAAACCGGCTGACCAGCCAAGTTGGACGCCTGGCTGATAATTGTTTTAAATAGATCTGCACTGCATGCTTATTTCAGCCTTTAAGTTACAGGCAGTGCTAAGGTCAGACTAATTTAATTAACTACGTTCATAAAAGATCCGCACTCAAGCCTGAGACAAGGCTTAAAGATTGAAACATTTTTGGACCGCTGCCCTGGCTTGTAGGCCTAGTTATTAAGTATTGGATTTGTGCAGACGAGACATGTGGTGCTTTGTGTTGATAACAGGAATTGCGCGATTCAACCAGAACCGCGCCAGCGAACTTACCAGGATCCATGATGTAGCAGATAACATGGTCATTACACTGGCGATGATGACCTGCTAATGGTGCCAGCGCGATTCGCCTTCACAAATTCCCCGTCTGTTACCGACTTTGCCTGTATTTCTGCCAGGTTTTCACCAAAAAGGAATAAAGCAAAAAACATGGGTCTGCTTATTAGATGCTCTTAAAATCCTTAGAAATGAGGGGTGAACCTACAGTTTGAGCAATGCTTTTTAGGAGCACTTTTATCGTGAGATGTGGTTTGAGCAGAATCGATTAATGCAGGGCATAAGGATTTACCTGCCCCTCTTTTTTCAGGCTAGACACCATCCCCGATGATCTCAAAATGACTTCTCTTGTGAATCGGGCGGAGGAGAACCAATAAAACTGATTGGCGTGAAAATGCTGTATATAGCTGGAAAGCGAGGCTATTGGCACCTGTGATGAAACATTTGTTTGAGTTTGTTACTGAGAGGACCTGAGTGAAACGAATGTGATGTAGTCTCCTGCATGCATACTGTTTTCATTGGCTCACATCGTTCTGCCTGTGGACAGAATCGGACGACCTTGTGTGTAAATGGTTATAAAAAGCCTCTGCGCCGCTTGTTTATTTGGAGAAAAACACCGGGAAGCCCTGGGTAGAGTCCTTTGGTCAGGACCTCTAGGCCATGAGGTAGTGATGTCTAGAGACATGATTTACGGTGCAGTGACTCTCTGTGTTCCCCACTGTCTTAACCTGTTTTACTTTTTTCCCCGCTTTTCTATTTTTTAAAATAAGGTTTCAGCAGTGGGAAGGGCTTGCGGACCGGTTGGAAATAGCAGCTATAGATTGTGTGTGTGTGTGTGTGTGTGCGGAGTCAGGTAATAAATGCTCAAAGTGCATACTCATCCATGAAGCTGTAATTAAATCATTTGACTGGGTAAGCAGAGAGCTGTGATGCTCTGACAGCTGCTGTTTTGTTTCAGATGATGCTAATCTACGGAGGGGTGGATGCGCTCATTCACTGTGGGTCAGTATGGTTGACATCGCATAGGGTGCTTGCTTGAGTTTTAGATATATATTTTTTGGAAAGCTGCCATGTATTTCCTTTGACAGGTCGTTTTTGGGGGCACTGTTTTCAATGTTTAATTCCTTACTTTCTATTCATTCATACTAGGTACCTATAATGAACACATTGCCTTTTTTGCAGTTCTTCAAAGATCCAGTTTACATATGTGTACATCTCTTTGCAACTCACAATGGACAAAGAGCATCTATGGAACAAATGAAATGTAAGGGCATGTTGTGTTTGTGTTGAAATTTAGAATTCTGCATGTATCCACGTGACGTGATTTACAAACTTCTTGAAGAACTGCAAATTACACCTTGTTACTCGACTTATTAACCACTTTATTGGCCTGGTATATTGCTTATGTTGGCAGCTGCAGTGGAACCCACATGTTCAGTGTGAGCTTCGATCAAAAACAGATGCTATGATAGATGGCTAGCTACTGTGGGTGGAAGGGTCAGCTACAGTTGGCTACACCTGCATCACCTTGCTCTCCCTATTTTTAAAGGCAGTTTGCCATTAGGCTGCTTGAAATTACTCTTTCTTCTTCCCTTTCTTTTTTCATTTCTGTGCAACTGATTTATGTGTTGCCATGTCCCACCTTGCAAAAATCTAAGATTATGCAGAGCTGCTTTGTTGGGAACAAACAAGCTTGCCTTCAAAAGTTTGCTATAGGCCTTGAAACTTAACAAGACAGCATGTCATATCAAACCAATTTTTCAAAGAAACATTGATACTATTTACACGCAACACGAATGGTATTTACATTTTCAGCCAAGATAGGATTTCGATTAAATGTTCCACACCTCAGCAGACCAGTGGAGGGTCCCCCTGCCATATCCCCCCTGAATCTGTACTTTAACCACATATGATTTGTTTGATTACAAATCTAAGATTATGGAGTACAGAACCAAATCAAGAAAAAAATATGGCTTTGTATCAAATGTTGTGGAGCTCACTGTTTATGACTGGATGATTATGGAAAAAAGGAGTCAGTAAGACAAGCCATTTTTATTGTATAGTCTGGTAGTCTACAATTTGGTTTCCTAGTGTAAACAAAGTGTGTAAACATCAACATTGAGCATAAGCAATAAAATGCCAATTTGTTCATTTCTGTGATGTTTTAGTTGAAATTTAAAACTAAGGGAAATTATTTTTCTGTTAGCCCACTGGATATTGCCAGCGAGTGCTTTGCTTGCAAATGGTAACTACAATATCTTATGTTTTTATCTAAAATGAAGCTTTGCATAACATATTGACGATTGTCTTCAGAGACTTTTCTTTTTATCTTAGTCTAACTGAAGTGTCAAAGCTCATCGGCCAGATGAAAACAAATTCAGAAGATTATCACAAGAATGCCATTGTGTATTGACATTGAAATGGAAGTCATCCATGAAAATGTTCTGATGGTGTGGGAACTCTGGACTCTGGTATGCATGGTATTGGGTACAAGTATATTGATAGGCATTAGAATGGAAGTAATTCATCTGAGATCTCTGAATGCCAAGAAATGATACCAATAAATTATGTTTTCTAAGAATTTAAATAATGCAAAATAGACTAAACATACCCTGAGTATTTGATCTGTTTCCAAGATCCACATGCAAGTATTTTTACTTGCTTGCTATGGCAACCTGGACTTTTGATGGGTGCTTTTACTTTATAATGAAACCATTAAAATGTGTGAGCTAACATCTGTCAGTTGTACTTATTGGATTATTAACTGTAGTGCATTACATTTTACAGTATTACATTAGTTATCTTGATTTGTTTTATACTTAAAATTCTGAAATAAGTTGGAGAAGATATTCAAGGGGATGTTTGGTGTCTGAAATGGTTTTACACTGAGATTATTGTTGTTTTTTTCTCCAGTTTCATAAGAATTTAAGTTGGTAATTTACTGGTAGTGTAATTTACTAGTTGCTGGTGAATGTGTTTTTGTTTTAGTGTGTGTGTGCTTCCCTTTCTGACGTGTGGTTGCTGTCCTTTTTGCAAGTGGTGCTGTCAGTGGCAGTGACATTGCTGGAATTTGGTCATCTTACTTAATTTTGTGCACTGCTTCCACTGATTTCCATACATTTTCATATCTTAGGTTGCAGTGATCTCCGTAATGTTTATTTTAGACCTTTTTTTTTCAGAAACTCATCACCATAATGAATAAAATAAAAAATTAACAAAACATCCATTTAAGATCAAACACAAATGACTGCACAGTTGTTAGTAAAGTTTTCTTGTGGTTGTATTCCGTGCACACACAAAGATGCTGCACAGGACTGCACAACAACTTTATTTTTACTGAATCCCTAGGCTATCATGTTCTGCTTTCGCAAAAGCAAGCCAATATGTATGTTGCCAAACTAGAATCATAGGTTTAGTGTTTTGTTAAGGCAGTGCAAGGCCATTTCCGTATGGATCACTGTCAGTTGGAAGACCTGGCATTCTGTCCTCTGTATGTAAAGTGTGTGTGTGTGTGTGTGTGTGTGTATATATATATATATATATATATATATATATATGCTTTTCAGCAGACACTTTTACCCAAAAAAAAAACACAGTATCTGAATACAGTATCGTAGTATCAGTACATATGTATTTTCATTTTTTTTTTCTCCCCTGGGCATTGTTTAGTTCAACGCTCTACCAACTGAGCCGTGGGGCAACTGTTAACTCTAAACTCTGAACATTGAGTTTACCGCCCTTGTTACTTTTAACAGCAGCATTGCAATGTTTCGAACAGTTAACCGTTTAACCGATGTCACGGTTTTCCTCTCATCCTTTTACAAACATTCTTGGATGGAAATGCCGGTATTAAAATCTATGGCGAGTTACCCCTGCAGCACTATATTGTTCTGCGTTCGACTGCAGGCTTTGACTCGTCCTAATAATCTGCAGTCAAAACACTTGCGTAAGATTTCCGAGGGGGGGACATTTAGCGGCAGGGATTCTCTGAGCAGGGGCTGGCGATAAGCAGCGGGGAGAAATCAGAGAGCCAGCGGCACACACAGGGATGATGAATGGAGAGCAACACTCATCCCTGATTGGCTGTTTTCATCACTGCAGTTTTTTTATTTATTTATTTTTTTTTCATAAAGGAGGCACATTTGCATTTACCTGTCAGGAAGAGGCACTCTTTTACGCAGTGGCATAATGTCAGCGCTTTTTATTTATTTATTTATTTATTTATTTATTTATTTACCCCGCGGTGACGGGTGGAGCTGATTGGCACAGATTGTGTTAAATGGAGCGGCGATAATATCCGTAAAAACATAGATCACTCCCCCTGTCCCTCTCTGACACGCTGTTCGACGGCACCGTGCATCCTTTCACGTGGATCTTGTTAGTGCAATCATCGCACTTCTCATTGAAGTTTTATGCAAATGCCGTAATCCGTCCTCTAATATTTGCACGGCTGGATTGAACTGATGAGCTTCGAGGGGAAGCGCCATCGCCGTGATGGATGGTACGGTTTTGGGGCGCAAGGTATTCCTCGTTCAGTGATCGTCTGTAATTATGCGTAATGATGGCAATGGATTCAGAGAGATATCAGTCAGGGACAGTGTTCATGCCTCTCTTTTCCTCCCCCCCCCCCCCCTCCTTTCTATGTCCCGCTCTCCCCAACCCCCCATCCTCCACCTGCGTCCTAGGCGCCACAGGCAGGCAGGGCCATCTCCAGAGCATTACCTTGTGTCTTTGGTCATCACCCGCACAGACTCTAGCGTGAGCTTATGTGCTGAGTGCTCCATTACTGCTGGGCTACACGGCCATGGGATGCTTTAAATAACATAGCTGACATGTATTAAGTAGGTAATGCAATGCTGGCCAGCCTCTCGCCCCTGTGCACACTGGGACGGGCTCCAGCACCCCTCGCGACCCTGGCCAGGAATAAGCGGATATAGATAATGGACGGGTGGACGGATGGATGCAATGCTGGTCACAGTCGCGCACACTGGCTGCTGCTGACGTACGCAGTTAATGTAGCTGGCTGCCACGCAGCAACGCCCTCCTGGGGACAGACTGCAGACAGGCCTGTGTCTCCCATTTCTGTCCATTCTGGCTCTTTACTCCTGACTCCATCCAAACGGGGAGAGTAAGATCTAAATGTGTTAACCTGCTTCTCATTTGCTCCTCCATAGATGTGGGCCATTTGAGCTGAAATAAGTTCCCCCACACTCCCTGATTTTTCCTTCAGAAGTTTATTTTTGTCTCGTGTGAACACACCCCTGTATCTCCACATGGGTCTGAGGTTTGGCTCCAGGTTTTGGGCCCCTTTGAACAACCCTGCCCACCCAGTCCTCCCTGGCCGATGCATCAAGGTTTCCCCGACTGCTTCTGGGAAGGGTGGCCAGAACTGCCCCCTGGGTGTTTGGCCCTCAAAATTAGCAGTACCTCATTGCGGGAAATGGCTGCGGCAAAGGCAAAGGTCAGCAGAATAATTGCCTTTGATCGTACTGAGGGATTGTCAAAGGTAACACGGCTACAAAATTAAAGCAAGTCATTATTGCCTTTTGATTGGTTTTGATCCCATTAGTCTGGGCAACGTTAACCTCCCTGGCTCACAGGCTCACAATCAATCATGTTCTTTGCTTTTACATTATCATTGTTCAGTGGATATTGAGGCAATCGTAGACCAGGGCCTGGACAGAGTACAGTGCCTAGAAAAAGGTGGGGTGGGGAGGGGAGGAGAGGAGAGAAACCACACTTAATAGTGTGTGGGAGCGCAATATTTTGCCTACGCACTTACGCATGCAGACACCTGGGTTGTAGCCCTTTAAACAAAGCGTTATATTTAGGGATCGTCGAGCCTGGCGAGATGAGTTGGAACATATTAAATTCCACGTTAAAAATAACACGCTTCCGTCAAAATTGCTACTCTTGCAGTCAGGCTCCTGGGCGAAAATAAATGATGCGAAATGTCATTTTCAGATTCTCAAACTCGCCCGCTGTGATAGAGGAGGAGAAATAACATCTTCCAGTGCGTGGGATCCCCCAGGGGAGGTGGGGGGAGGCGGAGGAGGTGGGGGGGGGGGCAGAGCTGACAACTTGGACTTTATGAGGACCGCGTCTCCCTAAACGGCGCTCGCTATGCGCCCTGTATCTGCACCGGAGCGCTCGCTCTCGCCCGGGAGGAAGAGGATGCGCAGGGATAATTCATCGCCCGTGATTCTCAGCCTCGGACCCGTTCTTTTAATGCGCCCCAGCAATTAATCAGCCATCAGCGGAGAGAGCCCTTCACGTCAGGCCAAGGATTTTATGAGGAATGTCCTCCGCGATCTTTAATGAGACTTGTGTCTTCCTTGACCGTTTCGTTTGAACCTTTTTAACCTCGGCGTCGAAGTGCTCTCTTTTCTTTTTTTTTTCTTTTCTTTTTTCCTCTCTCCCCCACTAGAGTGAAATGCAAACCTCTTTTCCTCCCCCACAACGGGGGGCTTTCCTTAGCTTCCCCTCCTGTGCATCGCCTGATGCTATCGGCGCAAAGTGTTATCAGCTTGGGCGTCTGCGGCGTCTGTCCCGTTTAATAAACGGTGGAGTAATAATTACGTAATAATTGCGTTCGGCGTCGCTATCTTTTTTATATTTCCTCACTGTCTCTCAGTTCGCGCGGTCAGCGTTTTAACGTCACCTCATCGTTCCCATTTTGGAACCATTTTTACGAGTAAACGCAGTAGCCACGTTTCACTTTTCTTCATTTTACTGCCTTTTGTTGTTGTTGCTGCTCTTTTCTTGGTGAGGTTTCAGTAGTCTTTTTTTTTTTTTTTTTTTTGGAAAAACAAAAAACAAAAAAAAACCAAATGAATTCCCACTTCCTCTGGCAAAAATGGTGAGATGTTACCACACGCTTCCTCAGCGAGGAGCACGGGGCGCGCGGGGCTCCATAACCATATTGTAAATTTTGTAGGCGGGCCCGCGCTGGGAAGAGCCAGAAAGAGGACTCTGAGAGGAAGCGGCGGCTCGCGGGGCGGCCCCTCGTTGCCGTGGCGGCTGCCAGTGAAGCGGGGCTGAGGAGCCATCTGTCAGCATTTGCGGTCTGGTACAGTAATTTGTCCGTGTCCATTAGCGGCGCTCTTTTTGCCAGTCCCTTGAAGGGTCACCAGACAGTCCCCGGGAACGGGATGGCGGAGCGGGGGGTCGGAGGAACCGCTCTCCGAGGAAGCGAGAGACCTTAACAAGGGCTGTGTCGCATCTGCTCGTGAAAAGCGTTGCCGGGTGACCGTCAAACTGACCGGCCCTGCCACGCGGACGGACGGGCGGACGGGCGGACAGCGTTTAATAACCCCCCCCCCCCCCCCCAACCCTCCGGGGCCATGTATTATTTATGATATTGTTTCCTCTGTCATTTATTAATGAATTACATATTTGCATACCAGAGCTGCCCCCCCCGCCCCCCCCCTTGCTCTGAGCCGTATGTTGCGGTGCAGCCCGGCCTATCGTGTTCGGGTAGAACCGTCGGGCCGAAGAGGGATGTCACCCGAGATCAAATTAAACACATCGCACTTGCAGCGTAGCAGCCTTTCTGAAGCTCCAGGAACACGGGGTTTAGTCTGCGCGGTGTCAGCGAGCTGGCGTCAGGAAAATAAATAACGACAAAGCCTCAGACCTGGGCTTTGTTTTTTTTTTCTTTTCCTTTCTCTCTCTTCCTGAAAGAAGAAATCGGTTCGCTGGCTCATATGACTTGTGCTTCTGTTTTCATTACTGTGCATATTATCATACCTACTTTAATGTGGTGAATTATGCACCGGAACATTGCAGTCCCACCCCAGGCCCTTGGCCGCCTGCTCAAACCCGTGCACCTTGGACAGTAATCTTCTGCGTAGCGGGTCGATGCAGAAGACCTGAGGCCGTGACACGGCAGCAGAGGCTTCTGGAAGCCGCGCGCAGCTCGGCTGACCTCTTTCGGGGGTGCGTATTTAAAGCGGTTAATTGCGGGTCATTTGGAAGGTGTGCTCGGGGTGCGTAGCGGTGGATTAGCGCTGTCTGGAGCGGCGCCGTCGACGTGGACCGCGACGAATGGCGCGGAGGACGCTCGCGGCGGGAACGCCTCCCCGCTGTCTCTGGTCACGCGGCTTGTTTGCAGAAATTGATGGTTCTCGCGCTCGGCCGTCCTTCTGCTCGCGGTGCGGTCTGCGTTCGCTGAGAACGTAGAGCTGACGCAGGAGCAAGCCTCCGCCATGTCTAGACCACCTTGAGAACCAGCCAATTCTGTCCGTCTTTCTTCCATTCCTCTCTGAGGAAAATAATGGATATTCTTGATTATCGCGTGTCAATATCAAGATAGCAGTGACTTAATAAGCAACGATGCCTCTCTTTCACATGAATACATGCACCCTGTATCACAGTGGTAACCAACCCTGGTCCTGGAGATCTACCGTCCGGTTGGTTTTCATTTCAATCCTAAATTGGCACACCTGACTACTAATCAACAAGTTCTCGAGCTGTTGAATGAATTGCGCTTTGTTATGGTTGGAGTGAACACCTGCAGGATGGTAGATCTCCAGGAGCAGGGTTGGTTACCACTGCTGTATCACTACATACACACAAACACCCAAACTCTTTTGCCTGCTTATTTTTTGTGTAATGGATGTTACTTTTCAAAGAAAAAAAAAAAAAAACCTGTTTAGAAGTTAATTATCAGTAAGCCATGTGAGAAATGCCTTTCTTATTTTTTTGTAAAGGATCTGTAATTTCAAAAAACTGAGAGAAAAGCAATACATAAACGGAGATTGCTGTTGCAGACGAAAATAGAATATCTTTCAACCTGGGATGATTGCACATATTTACTTTCATTTTGGGTGAAAAATAATGAACAGTGCAAGTACATGTCATCACAATAAACAGTCATTTTAAATGGATATATATATACATATATGGATATATATATATATATATATATATATATATATATATATATATCCAAGAGAAATGGTTTCTCAGAAATGATTATGAGTAGCCGGGCCTTTTAGTCTGCAAAGCACTTCAACCTACAAGGGCACTTAAGGAGATGCTCAAAAGGCCCTTTCTCCAAAGAGCACCCTTTGATACCTTTAAAAAAGAAAGTAAGCAGAGCAGAAAACAAAGCAAAGAAATGCCCTTTTAAGTTTTTCATTTTAACACTTAAGGAGACTCTATGACAACGCTTGTTGAGTTCTTATTGTACTAAAATACTCTGACGATACTGGAGATACTGTACTATCCTTCAGAAATGGTCAGGGTCATGCAGAAGTTTCAGACACCAGAAGAATTAATTGAATGAATTTCATTGTATTGTATGTCTTAATTCCTTGTATGTGAATATTTCAGTGAGTGCATTATACATATGTACGTAACGCATTAAAATAGGTGTCAGGTCAGAGTATTTTCGGCGTTGATGGTGCATGTGACACTGGTGCTCTTTGTTGCCGGTGTAATCCTTGCCATGCTGAAATATAAAAAAACGCTCAAGATGAACATATTGGCAGATTTCTACAAACAGAGCTGTACTCAAAGCAGTGCATTGTACAGTAAGTGTGCACCGGCTTGCCTATCCCCGGACTAAATGTTTCTCCCTGCTCCTTAATTCTGTTCAATTCCTTCACCTTTGCCCCTCGTGGTCATCACAGGAAATGCCCGTATTTGGATCTTTTCTCGGCTTTGTCATGAAGCACAATCGGTGTGGCCCGCATTCAGTCAGAATTTCGCCCTCACTGCCGACAGAAATTTGAATGCAGGTGTTAGCTTTTATCTTCAACAGCCCAGCACGGTGACTAAGAAATCCAAATTGGGACTCATCAATGTGTATTTGCGGGAAGAATTTAGGGCACGCGCTCCCGTTTATTTTCCAGTCGGAGCTGAGGACGAATGTCGATTTGAATCCAGGATTCGTGCCTATTGAGTCCTACCTTTTTGTTTCCAGGTGGTCAGCGCGACGCGTTTCCCCTGGCAGGGAGAGCGTTGCCGTGGCGATGCCATTAAGTTATCAGGATGGGCAGAGACTTGGGGCCAGCTGTCGTGCCAGGCTGCTAACGGCTCCTGTCCACATTTTAGCATTTTTTTTTTCTTTTTTCAAAGTGGAACCTTTTTAAGGCGCGTTTACCTTTCAAGCATGAAGGACTCTGAATTACCTGAAACGTGTAACTGGAGATGCCCGTGAGGTCTTGGTGTTGCCCGGCAGCATATGGCTGCCATATGTGACTCACCTCCTGAACACTTGCCGGATAACCACCGGCAGACTGTGAAGTTTATTAATTTGAAAATGTTATCTACTGGCACAACCGCACGCGTGCAGAATGCTGGATAAAACTGGATAAAATGCTTTAATTTAATTCTCTTTTTCGCTCTCTCTCTCTTTTTCTCTAGGTAAGTGATATTTGGCGTTCGAGACGGTTCTAAATGCCCACTTCTACCGAAGGAAGACCGCCAGACCCTGGAGATGTTTGGCTCTTTGAGGTGACCCACTGTTGGAAGAAAGAACTGCGCTTTTTTCAAATTCTGTCTCTTTCACTTTAATCAGGGGAGTATCAGCTATTTAAAATGGAGAAACCTCTCTCTCTCTGATTAGGAAACGGGAAAGATTTGGTGTGAGTAGCATTGCTATTTAGGACAGGTTTTCTCTCGTCACATGGCACGGTGACGGGCGTGCTGTTTACCTGCCGCACGCTGACGACAGTACATTCAGGGCGTTCCTTGAGCTCTTCCAAATTAAATAATCGGGCTGACAGGCACCGCACTTTGAGGATTGAGGGTGCGAGCAGAAAGGAGAAAGGAAAGCAAAAAAGGAGAAGGAAAGCGAGGCAGAAAAACAGCCACGCACATCTGCTAATGCAAAAATAGAAGGGTGTTATTATCTCCCTGTGAGGAGAGAACGCCCTGTGTTTACACACTGAGAGAAGGCTGTGATTGGGGGTAGGAGTGCTCATCTGGCGTTGAGTCTGCAAAGAGGAAAAAAATAGCCTCCGAATGAAACGTCTCTGCTTCGACACGACCGCTCTCCTAACACCGCCACTGCCAACGAAGTGATGTTTCTTTGAATGATCTTGGCCGATGCCTTTTTATTTTACATTATGCCATCTATCAAAGTATATGGCTGGAAAAAAGCCAACCTCTCAAAAACCATGCAAGTGGCTAATCCTGTCTCTTTTTTCCTCTCCGAAGGTTGCTTTTAGATACAAGCTAAAGCATGCGACTGAAAGTGGTTCTCTGTCTTCTTCAGAAGGGCTGTTACAGGCATAAATCATTTCCAAGGATCCGCTCTGCATTTTACGGCTTCTGGAAATGATGACCGAGTTACAGATGACTGCCTAAACTGTGCATAACCAATGGTTTTTAAAAAAGTTCAGAAAAGGAGCCTTGTAAGCTTCAACTCATTACGTTGGCTACAATTAGCTGCTCACACAACAAGGGCGGGGTGAATTTTGTTGAATAGCTGTGGACTGCGTGGTGTGGCGAGGGTTTCCAATGGCAGACGAGCTGCTGCTTTTTTACCGTACGGCAGGGTGGCATGTCTCAGACGCCCCAGTGTGTGCGTCTAACTGCGTAAACTGGTTTCGGTTTGCATCGCATGCGATATTGAGAGCGTTGCCACAGGATGGATGTTTGGGTGAGACAACAATGTAGTATGTTACAGGTTTCAGACTTACAAAATAGACTGATCCATGCTGGATCCTTTCTATAGCACGTGTGTGTGCGTGCGTGTGTGCGCGCGTCCGTGCGTATGTGTTTGCGCACGAACACGTGCATGTGCGTGTCTGGATTTTTGTCTGAATCTTGATTGGAGGAGGTGACAGGGCTGTGGGATCCTTGATTGTGCTGCAGAGTTTGAGTGTACAAAAGCTGCCCGAAATGAAATGGCAGCGAGGAGCAAAAACAGAATGAAAGGAGGAGTGAAAAGAGTGAATGAAAGCCTGATTTGTTTTGAGCCTAATCTCTCCCCTAATTTCTCACTGGTCCCCCTCCTGTCGTGGCACGATTAGGCCGCTGCTTACCTGCATGGCAGCTGACAAACAGCTAACAATATGGCAGTCTCTCCTTCAATCTGTTCTGCCACTGTTTGTTTGCACTAGATGTAACACTTCAAATTTCCACCAGAAGTTCCTTTTTTCCCCTCCTGACTGCAAGAAAACTCACAAAACCTCAGTTTTGTAGAAATGTTTAACGTCCGTCTGTGCCATGGAACGTAATTTATTCTTGCACATGCACACGCGCGTGCACACACTCACACTCACACATACACGCACACACGCATGTCATATGGCTCTCGTAATTTTGCAAACTACCGGTGTGCACGTCAGGCTAAATGCAAACTGGCAGCTAATGTTAGCAGGGAGGCAGTGTGATTGTTAACAAGCCAGTAAAACAAACAGAATGAAGAAGTGGTTATGCCAAAAATAAAAAAAATAAATAAATGAATAAATCAGGCGAGATAGAATGTTCATTCTGATGTGACAAGCTGTCAGCCTGCGGATGATGCGTTCTTCAGCATCTTGAATTCTGTACTACTCCCATCTGACGCAATGACATGCAACACCAGTTGTTTTCATGTGAACTTCAAATTTTGTGTCAGGCAATAGGAATTTATTTATTTATTAATCCTGCCCCCCCCCCTCCCCACCCCCTCTGAAAATGCAGTGCTGCAGTTTGGGTCAAATGAGGAAGTTGTTCAATGAGAGAAGGCCAAATGGAACAGATTAATTTCTCTGTGATTGATGACTGATGGATTACTCGTTCACAGGCAGGAGGTCCCCTGTGGTACAGGAGAATGATGCGGTCTACCTGCTCCAGTGGGTGATATATGGAATGGACACATTACGATAGCACCACCCTCTTTATATCCTTCAGCTTTGTGAAGGTTTTGTTTACAACATTGAATTCTGATACAGAGGGTCTTTAAAATTGATGAATAAATCATAATCCATAATTATGCGCTGAGGCATTGAGTCCTTTGATTAGATCGTGCATATGACCTTTGGAATAGAATGGCTCGTTTATTCATTGCTAAGAATTGTGTGAATTCCCCTTTGACCCTAAGTAACAGATTACTGTCCTGGCTCAGACCGGCCATGGCTGAAAGGTGATTGGATTTAAGTGCTGAGGAGGATATTTAAAATCCTGTATGGCTCCCATCAGACCATCTTTAGAGTCTCTTCTTCAAGTGTTTTGTCAACAAACTTCTGGTCACACATTTGGGAGATGATTTGCATACTGCTTTGTCGAAGTCCTTTTGCAACTCTTGAATTTTAGCGAGGGGTCCCCCGCTGTGTTCTTTGTTGTGTAAGACACTGTTTATTTTTTTTTTTGAAAAGAACATTCAAAAAACAGAGAATGTTTTGAAAGTAGCGGCTACCTATTTCGTTAGCACGTTTTGAGCGGCGGAGCTGCTTTTCATGCCTGAGCTCTCGCGCTTGGACTACTCGAGCGTTCGAGTGCCTGTGCCAGCTTCTACACCCCAAAGCGATCCCCGAGTCACAGACTTGGAAGATGCTGAAGTGGTAGCAGAAGGGCCGTTTTAATTATTGTTGTTGCTCTTGTTACCTCGGTAGTTTAGCTTGGCATCAGGGGCAGCGGAGGAAAGAAGAATCCCGTTTTAATGTCTCTGAAAAACCTTAAGTTTCTCCTCGGCGGGCTTGTGTGGACTGTTAACTGTGCATTTGGCCGGCTTGTTAATATGATTTGTGGACGGTGGCTCCTGATTGCTGAGGAATTCATAGCGCACTGATGGCCCGTTGTTCGAGCTCCAGGCGTAAATATTGTGTGCCCACTGCTTGGAAGAGACCAGCCTTGGATTAGAGAGCTGTGGATGGTCTTCCAGTGTGCTCTTGTAAAATATAGGTGACGATACACACACTACGGCTGTCAGCTGGAACAAAATGTTGTGTTACAACAAATATGATATTTGATTATATTTGAATACTCATTGTACAATTGGCACAATTATTGCATTATTGTGATTAGATTTATAGGATGCTTTTAGGCACTTCCCGTTATGTGTTACGTCCACAAGGGGGTGCAAGTAGGGCAGGAAGGCAAAAGAGACTAATGTAAAGATTTTACATGAATCGATGAACAGTGAATAAACAGACAGCAGGGTTGGTTAGCCAGTATTTATTTTAGGTAAACTGACTGACAATTTTATTGTTTCTATCAGTGACCTGAAGTAAATAAAAAGCTAGATTATCTCTCACTGTAAAAAATAAATAAATAAAAGCACAGCCTATACTGTATTTTATCCTAGCGGTTAAAACCTTCTTTTATATTGACCACAGCTTTCTCATTCTGCAAGAATGACCTAGGGAACCTGACAGGCTATATTGCTATTGAAAAGCAATAAAAAACAATGCTGTTTCAGTTTGGCAGCCTGTATTAGCATGATCCTTGAGATTATTATTATTATTTTTTTTTTTAACAACAATTTCTCTGTTGAGGCAAAAACATGTTCTAGTTTTCTGTGCTAGCTGTACAGTAGTTTTCCAGTGAGTAATTCTGGGGAACGAGTAGAGGTGCTTGCTTTCCATACAATTCCATCTCTTCCGGTAGAACAGTAACCTTTTTTGAAATGCTAAATCTGATTGGCTGTGCACCCATGGAAATAATCATTCAGAAATGATAACATTTTAAGTCAAGAAACACCTAATGCCTAACCACGCAACCCAGACCAGGAGTAATGAATGGATGGAACACATTAGATTTTCAGCACACACATGGCAAAAAAAAAAAAAAAAACAACAAAAAATTACATATTCAAATGTTCATTTTAGCAGTTTAAAAAATGAGTATTTTCTATTTGAGGAATATTTCAGTTTTGTTTATAGATCACGCTTTTCTGTATTTGCCCTACATTTTGGTGCTCCATGTAGTCTCCCACTTTATTATGATCCTGTGTTTTCTTCTCTGAACTAAACAAAAAAAAAAAAAAATCAGTTAAGCCTACCAGTTTTCAACTTTGCAGCTGAAATGGGAGTGCTATCCATTTCTGTTTAGTCTTTCTTCCGAGCACTTTGTGTTCCGGTCATTTTTTAAAGGCGCTATATGAACACAGCATGCTGTGTTCATATAGCGTGTTCATGCTGAGCCGGTCTGAACTGGGGCATCATTCACAGGTGGGAATTAACAATTTCAGTTCATCCATCCGTGCCTCCTTTGAATTAAATGTTGGACGCTGGCGTAAAGACCTGTGAATCTCTGTCTCCAGTGGTAACCCCTAACTATATAAGTCTTATTTTTTTCCCTCCAGTGTGCGCAACCCTGAGTGTGCATCATCATCAGTGCGTTCTCTGTTCTCCTGTCTGCGGTGCCGGTCAGTGGCCTTATCTGTATGGTAATGGCTGAGCCGTAACCGGAGCGGACCCAGGTGGTTAGGAGTGGTAGGTGGAGGAGGGGGTGGGACGGCGCTCCGCCACCTGGCCACTTTGGGGCGAGGGAGGGCCCGCGCCGGAGAAACGGGTCAACAGACGGGGGCGTCGGAGGAGATTTCCTGCCCCCTGATTCTGAGCGGGGGAGAGGGGAGGCGTGGCGGGGCTTTGATGGCGGAGCGCTAGTCGAAGCGCAGGCATTAGTCACGGTTCAGCGGAGTGCACTTCTGCGGAGATAATGCAGTCCGGTTCAGCAGGGCGTGCTGCGAGCCTCTGTCTGGGAGCCGGGAGAAAGAGCAAATATGAAAGCTGTGAACACAATCTAATTGTTCTGCTCCTCAGCTTTCTGACGTTACCGTGTTTTTTAACCATTTCGTTTATTTTTGCTTCCCTGCGTCAATCGACGGTTTATGTGTCAATAACGCATTGCGGCAGTGCGATCTTTTTCCTTTATCTCGACGGAACCGGAGTGTATTGGGGTCATCTGTATTAATTCAGACATTCGGTCATTTTGTTTCATGCGTTTTTTCGAGGGTGAATTCCCCGTGAAAATGTCCGGGGGGCGTGGCCGGTCTCATTGGCAGTGTTCTTAATTATTTTTTAAGCTGTCCTGGAAAGTTGACATGTTTTCTCAGGTCAAACTGGCGGGCCGGGGGGGAGAGAGAGAGAACGAGCCATATTGCGCCCGCCCCTGGCTCTGCCACCCCCTCATCCCCCAACCCCCCTTCCCGCCCACGCACCCCCGCCGCCACCCCCGCAACCCCGGGAAATGGCTATTTAGGCCACCCCCGCCGTCTGGCCACCTGTGACACTGTGCCGCGTCTGCCGCTCCAAGGTGTGCCGTCGAGCCGCGCCGCCGGTGAGTCTGGCGTTCTGGTCCGGGGCTGATAAGTCCGCCGTCCCCGTCTCTCCGCCGACGCGTCTGGCAGCCCGGTCTCCGGAGGACGAGGATAGATGGCGTTTATTACGGTCATCACTTTGGAGTGAGCCCGCTGCGCTTCTGTTCCATTGGTTATTAGCCCTTTGGCGACCGCCGTTTGCGCAGAAGCCTGCGGCTGGCTCTGTGCGACCGCTCAGCTTTCGCAGGTCGTTTGTTAGCCCGCGTCCCTCCTCAAACGCATGTTGGAGGTATGAAAACGGAAATCTTGTGTTAAAAAAAGAGAGGCTGTTCTTAAAGCAAAGGGTCCGTTCTGTTAAGAGGCTAAATGGTTCCAGGTGCTACTGGTTCAGGGTCGAGCATGCGCTCGTGTGCTCCTTTTCGTATGACTACTACATTTCTTAAAATCAAAAAAAGGGTAAAACAAAAATAAAAGATTTACAGCCCCGTGTACCTGAACTGCTGCTGTCTTGAATCAAAAGACACCAATCATTTTTAACATGCCGGATCATCTGTTCCTTGGCGAGCACAGAGCTTTTAATCGCTCATATTTTATGTATTTGTTTATTTATTACCAGCTGTGGGGTCATTGTGAGACCTCTCCGCTCTCAGATTAAAAAAAGCGAGAGAGAGAGAGAGAGAGCAGCAGTAAGACTCCTCCTGGCCCGGCCGTACGCGAATGCTCTGCTCCCCTATTAGTTGATCGCCGTTAAAATATTTATGGCTGTGATAAATGAACCGGGGACTTTATCAAAGTAAACGTTAATTAAACGTCCCCCCAATATCGTTCCTGCCCCGCTCCCGCTGCCCTGGCGGAGATGGCGGCCGCGGAGGCAGCCAGGCTTCGGCGGCAGAGACACCCGCGCCATACGGCTGTCAGCGCCAGCGAGATACCGCGCTCTCTCCCTGGTGTGTTCCTTCCTCCTCAAAGTCCTGGCGGCTGTTTTAAATGCTAATTTCTAATCAGCAGGGCACAGCGTTCATTTCCGGGGGAGCGGAGGGGGTCCTCTTCTTTTTTTTGGGTGATTCCTGGCACACGCACCTACTCGTTCTTGTTTAGAGGCATCTGCGGGCTCTTCACACTAAGGAAATAAGGAAACGTTGCATTAGGCTGCTTTAGAAAGGCTCTCTGGGCTTTGGATTGGACGATGCACACCTCTTTTCCCCCGGGGACCTATCCTCGCACCTCGTCCTCCACTGCGGCATCGTGGGTAATGGCTCCTCCTGTAGTGACATTGCCATTTACAATGCAAGCAATATATCCAGGAAAGGGTTTCTGAACTAGGGTCTGCTCAGAGGTGCCAGAGAGGTCCTCGAAAGAATGGACAAAATATGCTCCCACTTTGTTCATTTCTTTAATTACACATTTATGAACTTAAAACAGCTGTAATTCCATTGTAATTGATTGGTATTTATTGAAATTGAAATACATACACTAGTGTGTTAAAAACACTTCCTGCATTCCCACCTGTGAGTGGTGATGAATAATGTTGTCAAACATTAGTCATTTTATTGTGGGGGTGGCAGAATGTGTGCGTGTGTGTATGCGTGCGTGCATATGCGTGTGTGTACTTGTTAGAGCAACAAATGGTATGCTCACCCCTGTACCATTCAGACATGCTGGTTTATGGCCCATTTGGCCATTTAGCGTCATACCAGTAATGCATCTTTTACTGCACATTTAATGTGCGACAGAATTGGGTTTATTGGCTATTGATACATTAATTGCTGTATAAATAGATCCAGTAAACGGACTACCTGTAAAACACGCTATTTCTGCATTTTAAATGTCAAGGCTGTAACACATATCCCATTTCAGGGGTACTGAGGGTGTCTGGATGACCTACATGTGTTTTATCATGTTTTATATGTCATCTTACGCTTTCACTTTTATT
Source organism: Anguilla anguilla (assembly GCF_013347855.1). Lineage (NCBI taxonomy): Eukaryota > Metazoa > Chordata > Actinopteri > Anguilliformes > Anguillidae > Anguilla > Anguilla anguilla. The sequence continues at coordinate 13,743,201 of NC_049212.1, read as the reverse complement.
CGTTTCATAGCTTTTACGATAAAATGTTCACCTTACTCCCCGTAGGCTAAGTGTGATAGCCTTATTACTGTAAGTAGCTCATTTGGAAAGGATCCTTTTTCAGTTTGAATAATAATTTAGAATCTTAGGGCAGGAAACGTGATGAAGGTGCTTGTAAGGAAGGCAATATTGCAGTAACATCATAGTTTTGATTTTCAGAATGAATGGCATCTATTACTGTGGGAATGTTCATGTGACAAATTGTAGAATAGAAAGGACAATTTTTTTTCTTTTATTTTCAATTTATATTTTAATACATAAAATATCATGGAAATTATATATTTTTAAATGCCTTTGTTATCATGACATGCAGAGACCGATACAGTTGTCAGGTTAACTTTTTTGTATTGACACACCCCTGGAATACAGACAGTGTGCAGGGTCTCATCAGGTCGTCTTGGAGACGTTATTTGCTCTGTGATGGAAGGCGTGCCGAGTGGCTCTCTGGGCTGTCATCGGAGCTTATCGCAGTACTATCAGACGGAAGGGCCACAGCAGGCGAAGGCAGAGGCCTGGAAACGCTCTGTGTGTCCGCAGCTCTCCCACGTGGAAGAGATGGCCGTTCCGCACCGTCCATGTTCCGGCCTCTGAGTCTGGAGCACTGAGAGAGGAGAGGCATGGTCTCTGTGTCTGGAGCACTGAGAGAGGAGAGGCAGGGTCTCTGTGTCTGGAGCACTGAGAGAGGCAGGGTCTCTGAGTCTGGAGCACTGAGAGAGGCAGGGTCTCTGTGTTTGGAGCACTGAGAGAGGAGAGGCAGGGTGTCTGTGTCTGGAGCACTGAGAGAGGAGAAGCAGGTTCTCTGAGTCTGGAGCACTGAGAGAGGAGAGGCAGGGTCTCTGAGTCTGGAGCACTGAGAGAGGCAGGGTCTCTGAGCCTGGAGCACTGAGATAGGAGAGGCAGGGTCTCTGTGTCTGGAGCACTGAGAGAGGAGAGGCAGGGTCTCTGTGTCTGGAGCACTGAGAGAGGAGAGGCAGGGTCTCTGTGTCTGGAGCACTGAGAGAGGCAGGGTCTCTGAGTCTGGAGCACTGAGAGAGGAGAGGCAGGGTCTCTGTGTCTGGAGCACTGAGAGAGGAGAGGCAGGGTCTCTGAGTCTGGAGCACTGAGAGAGGAGAGGCAGAGTGTCTGTGTCTGGAGCACTGAGAGAGGAGAGGCAGGGTGTCTGTGTCTGGAGCACTGAGACCGGAGAGGCAGGGTCTCTGAGTCTGGAGCACTGAGAGCGGAGAGGCAGGGTCTCTGTGTCTGGAGCACTGAGAGAGGAGAGGCAGGGTCTCTGAGTCTGGAGCACTGAGAGAGGAGAGGCAGGGTCTCTGTTTCTGGAGCACTGAGAGAGGAGAGGCAGGGTCTCTGTGTCTGGAGCACTGAGAGAGGAGAGGCAGGGTCTCTGTGTCTGGAGCACTGAGAGAGGAGAGGCAGGGTCTCTGAGCCTGGAGCACTGAGAGAGGAGAGGCAGGGTCTCTGTGTCTGGAGCACTGAGAGAGGCAGGGTCTCTGTGTCTGGAGCACTGAGAGAGGAGAGGCAGGGTCTCTGTGTCTGGAGCACTGAGAGTGGCAGGGTCTCTGAGTCTGGAGCACTGAGAGCGGAGAGGCAGGGTCTCTGTGTCTGGAGCACTGAGAGAGGCAGGGTCTCTGAGTCTGGAGCACTGAGAGAGGAGAGGCAGGGTCTCTGAGTCTGGAGCACTGAGAGAGGCAGGGTCTCTGAGTCTGGAGCACTGAGAGAGGCAGGGTCTCTGAGCCTGGAGCACTGAGAGCGGAGAGTCAGGGTCTCTGAGTCTGTCTTTCGCTGCTTGCATGTTTCATTTCCCACAGATGGACTAAGCGAGCACTTATAATCCTCATATGTCTGCTCCACGCCTGCTTATATGTATTTATTTTATTTAATTTGGCGGGGGGGATTTATGTCTAGACTGCAGCATTCAGATATGTTATTTCACCTCCATGTGAAACGGGTTACAGCCCCAAGCTATTGCTCTTTTGTTGTTAAAGTCTGTACACTTGATGGGTGGGGGATTGAGTCTCTGCCCTGTTATACTTTACAAGATACATTATTAATTACTTTTTTCCCCCCTTTGGAAGGAGAGCTACAGTACTACTTTGGCATTATACTACTACTACTGAGGTTATAACTCTATCAACTGCTCAATGTACTGCTCCCCTTGTTCTTTGGTGTACTGATCCCCTGCTCTTTGGTGTACTGCTCCTCTCATCTTTGGTATACTGCTCCTCTTGTTCTTTGGTGTACTGCTCCTCTTGTTCTTTGGTGTGCTGCTCCTCTCATCTTTGGTATACTCTTCCCCTGCTCTTTGGTGTACTGCTTATCTTGTTCTTTGGTATACTGCTCCATTGCTATTTGGTGTACTGCTTCTCTTGTTCTTTGCTGTACTACTCTCCTGCTCTTTGGTGTACTACTCTCCCGTTCTTTGGTGTACTGCTTCCCTGGTCTTTGGTATAGTGCTCATCTTGTTTTTTTATGTACTGATTCCCCTGCTGTTTGGTGCACTGCTCCCCTGCTTTTTTGTGTACTGTAGGTGGCACTTTTTTCGCCAGCTGAGGAGTGTGCATAACACAGTATATATAGTCTGTGCATGCAGGCAGACCCCAGGTGCCTAGTGACCTCAGGAGTTAGTGATGCACAATGAACCATGGTCTGCCTGCCCATCAGGAAAATCTAACGGACCAAACCGCCTCTGTTGGGTCCTGCTGGGCTACTGAGCACTGCTGGCCGTGGTGCGGTCATGATTCCATAGCAGATCCACACATTGGAACCCAGGATATGCCACTCGGCAGCCACGTGTGCGTTTTCATTTTTTATTGCAAATGTTTAACCCTTTGCAACATTATTTCACACTGTGATACGATGTTGTACGATGCATAAATATTGCACCAATCTAGTTATTGTTTAAAAGCTTTGCAGCAAATGCATTGGGTTGTACTGCCATCCCTATGCCTCCATTTTATTTTGATTTTAATTTATTTTTGTATCATCCCAGGCCTTTTTTAAGTGTATCCCAGTCGGCAGGTCTATTAGCTTTCGCTTGGTCCCGTAATGACTCCCAGTTCTCTCAGAAGCTGGGATGAAGATAGCTGAGCTGATAGAAAAGGCGTTTCGCCTCCACGGTCGCAAAAGGCATTTGACTTTCATTGTGTTGACTCCCCACCACAGTTCCCTGTGTATAAGGAGCTGTAACAAAGACAGATACAGCTGCTGCCTCTTCACAAGTGTGATTGCTCTCCATTTTGTGAAGAGGGGAAGAGGGACCTGCGGTGGGGATCCTGGTGTTTAAAATTTCAAAGGAGCCGGGGACGCGGCTAGGCCTTGCCGGATTGTTTGTGTCTCTGACTGGGGTCGATGGGGCGTGATGCAGTTAGTCTATTATGCAGCAAACCGGAACGCTTCCTCCGCAGTGAAAAAGACGTGCTTCCGGATCGCGCCGCGGTACTTCTGCACCCAAGGAATGCTGCACCAAGTGGCTAAGGAAAATGTGTTTTTTTAAATCTCTTTCTTTCTCATTTACTCACTCAGTCACTCGCACACAAACGCGTTTACGTGCTTCCTGACATGCACCAGCACTTCCTGTGTAGGGTTTCTAATCTCGGGGATCTAGCCTTGGGTTCGTCCAGCACCGTTGGTGAGCCCTGTTTATAAAGGGGGTTCTTTGATCCTCTGGCCCAATTCACTGCAGACATCTGTTCATCTCACAGCTACAGCATGTGAAAGGCCTGTGTGTTCAACAGGGCCCAGCAGATCTAATCCCACCCCTCTGTCCTCTCTCTAGCTCTTTACCGCAGATGTTTCTTGTGGTCAGACATGCTTCCATCTTTAATTTTGAAAACTGAATTGACATGTCACTCCCCTTCCATCACCCTCCACTGGCTACCTGTCTACTTGCTTCATATTCAGAACCGTAGTGCTGGCCTATCAGGCAGCTGTAATGAGGAACAGTGACGCCATGCAGTGGGTCTGCTTTATGTATTACTAGCCATCCAAATTTTATGCGATGAGAGCAAGTAACATTTCATGGAACCAAAAGCAAACTCTGTTTAGTTAACGAGTCTGTCAGAAACCATCTCTCCGGTCTCAGTAATTATAGCCATCCCGTTAAGTGAGGAACAGGGCCCAGTGTTGATGCTTAGCTGCTCCCAGGTCAACACGTTTAATCACAACACATGGGGACCCTTGTCAGCTTGCCCACAGAAACGCAATTAGCGCAGAAACACACTGTTGCCTCGGCCAGCGCATGTGCCACGTCCAGGCTCGGTAAATGCTGCGCAGTTTGTGTTGCCGTCTCTCTCAGCTGTTCGTCATGGCACGGTCACATGCTTTTGGAGCCACATCCATCAATCATCTTAAGGGTCCACGGGGAAATTTTCATACCCAGAAACATTCCAGAGATGAGATTGATGGCTTCCAAAACAAATGATTACAGAAATCATCACTTGCTAACAACAACAAAAACATTGCTCCACACAACCAGCAGTAGCAACAATTTGGCTGTTCCGAATGGTCGTTATTCGTGCCCAAATGTCACGTTTTCTTTTAAAGAATATGTTACAAACATGTAATAAATTACACCAGAAGTGACCAAAACACTGATGGAAATAAATTGCAGCAAGTGATCCACCTGGCACTCCGCCACATCCCTTATAACCTTTTCCTTTTAGCTTAAGAACAAGGACAAGTGGCTTTAATGTGGGGCCCTGTAATGGATATGCTCCGAGCAGTTTTCTCTCAGCCAGCCTCTTCGCAGCCTTGACTGCACTAAGCAGCCGTACTCTGCCAAAGGCTCCCCCTCATGGGCTTTCACCTCGTACCTCTTTCCACAAATCCCCCCTCTTGCAAACCTGCCCTTGTTTAATCTGGAGGTGGACCTGGAAACACGCGGAAGGCTGGTCCAGTTCACAGTGGCAACGGTTTGACGCGGTTTTTGTTTCCATCTGAATCTGTTCAGTGGTTGGCGTTCATTAAAGTAATTAACATGGGACCGCACGCGACAAGTACAATTTAGGAAGACAAGCCTCTGCTGGCAGACATTTTCTGGTTTTGCTTAGTAACTCCGATGCTGAGCTAAACTGGGAAGGGAAACCATTAGTCTGCCTTACTTGAGACATTCATACCAAAGAGAGAAATGTACGAAGTTTTGAATTTTTACATATTTTGATATTATATGCGCCAACTTTTGCGAGCCTCACTTTTGCTTGACTGACAGTTGAGTAACCTTAATTACCTTCTAATTTAGCCAAATTAGCTTGTCGGTGTTGCCGTGGTATCAAGTGGCGTACACAGGTCTTGTTTGAGCGTTTGAATTGATTGATTTCCCTCCTGTAATATAGTGTGTAGAAAAGTGTGGAAAGGAAGTCGGCTTGAATGTCTAATGGGGTTCAAACCTTAGGATTTAGCATCTGGAAACCCTTCTGGCACCTGCTCCCATAATCTCTCTCCCCTCAGCTTGCTTTCTCTTTTATACTCTATTGTGTCTGTGTTAATATATGTTGACAATATTTTTTGCATTCCACTTTTGCATAGGGGGTTCAGCTTGTGTGCCTTAAAGCTCTGGAGAAAACTTTTTCTCTCTTTTTTTTAACCCCAGTTTTTTTCCATAGTGGTAATGCTGTGCTAAAGTATTTTTAATTGTCATTATCCGCACAGCTGTCATAAATAAAAATGCATTATTTGGCCTCATGAAGTGGTAGACCAAGTGTCATCGTGATCCCCTCAGTCTGTGCTTCTAGTTGCTGGTTCCAACGGTCCCTCTCCACTGAGCAGTGGCTTACACATGTCACATGGCAATCTCGTGATCTTCAGATGCATTAGAGCAAAGCGATCCCACACTCTCGGGTGGATGGTATACTTGCAGGTTGAGCCTAAGCTACGGGCGTACGGTGGAATGCAGGCAGACAGGGTTTCCCTGGATACGGCCTCGTTGGTTCCTCCAGCCGTGCCACGTGCCCAAAGGTCGCCAGTTCATTCACTTTATCTTAAATGCTTGAGCGAGTGGGCGCAACAGGCATAATGCTAACCCAAGAGGCAGAGTTGTGGACAAAAATGAATGGCCAGCTCTATAAATATTCATTGGATATCAATTGGTAGCTCTAGGACTCTTGTCCTTGACCATGCTCATTAAGTGGCCATTTGATGCAATCCAAACTATTTATTTTTATCTTCTTTTTCAGAGCTACTTTTAAAATATTTTTTAAAAATCACATTTATGCAGTGCGTTATATCTGAAGAGATAACCTCTACCCATAGATCATGCTGTTTCTGTTTAATTAAGAATATGAGAACACAATCATAATGTGTTCAAATGTGTTCCCTGGCTTTCAACCATCGTGGATTTCAGAGGTCTTCTCTTCTTCATGACCACCAAAGCAGCATGTGTGTTCTGTTCCCTCTTCGCTCCCATTGGTTCACGCTTGAGGCCTTTTCTTTAATAATCCACTGAAATATTTTATGCTCAAAATAATTTCATTTCAGCTGACAAATTGAGCATCTGCCAAGAGCATAGCCCAAGTGCAAAATGAAAGTGGAGATTAAGAAAAGCAAATGGCAGCCACTTTAAATGCCTGACTTTAGTGTATACCGTTTTCTCAAAGAGACTGAAGGTCTCAATCAAAGTACACTGCTGTATGAAGCCAATGTCTTTTAGCTGGTAACATCCATAACTGGACTCAATTTGAAAAAAAGTGGGACATAAAAGTATCAACACAGGTACTTCTATCCGTCCAGTTTCTGTGTTCCATTCTGATCTTTGGGTATTATTTGGGTGTTATTTTATGGTAATCTTTTTACTTCACTGAAAGAATCAGTCCTGAGAACTAAAAGCACCCAATCATATGCTGTAAACCAATTTAACATAGATATATGCATTTTAATATATTTTTTTATGTTTGTATATACACGTGTGTTTGTGTGTGTGTAAGAGGGTGATAGAATGAAAGCAAGCAAATGCTTTCTTCGAAATCATAGTCTCCATGGTAACTGATGTCATTTTGTGTGTGTGTGTGTGTGTGTGTTTATATATATATGTATCTATGCTTTTATTTATTTTTATTATTGATTTTATTTAATTTTTTTGTAGAAGTCCTATAGTGAGTTAATTACTGCTGGGATGGTTCACGTGCTGTGTGCAGTGACAGGAGGTCTGTGGTGAAATGCTGTGCATCGGTGCGCTCATTTATGCAGTCAAGCCGGCTTTTATTTACCCATTTCTGCTGTAGCTCCTGAACGACTTTACTGTACCATGCACCGTCTGTAAATACCGTCCCTTTCATCTTTAAATGAGCTGTGCGAACAATAGTGCGACTTCGATGCAAACTGTGTGTGTGTGTGTGCGCGCGTGCATGCGTTCATGTGACAGTTTAAAATGATAAACAAAATCCAGACTGCATGAAAAGTAAATAATTATAATAATAAAAAAATGCAAGTCTATTTAACAAAAAATAATATTTTACATCTTTATGCAAATTTACGTAAGAGAGTGCCTGCTTTGTAAAACAAGTGCTCCAGAGGAAGTCTCTGCTTGTTTTGGTTTATGCTGTATGCCTTACCCTGGCAACCTAATTAATGTCACTAGATTTACTCATCAGCTAGAACTGCTCTCATAAGGAAATGAACTTGCTGTAGGTCATGCCAAGCAGTGATATGGCAAGGCATATGTCTGCTTGGGTTTTGTTAAACTATGAGATATACCAGCTCTGCCGAGGTTAAACCTTCCAAGTTACATCTTCAAGGAACAAATGCGAACGCCTTTTAACAATAGTACATCTACTCATTAGGCTAATAACTTTAGAAATCACATTTAAACAAATCCATGAATGAATGTCTTGATATTTTCTAAGTGTTTCCGCTGACCTAAGGTCTTTAGGCCCTTTGTCTTCCATTTAAAACCTTAATTCTTCAGTATAAAATAAGCACTGGCACACACCTATTCATGGTATTGGTGTTCACTTGTATGTCTCTGTGTTTGTGTTTAGTGCAATATTTCAGCATACTGTCTGTTATGTTGCCTACACTTTTGCTCTGTATGTTTGGACAAGGTAAATTCCATTCCAAGTTTAACCATCTTTATGAATTATAAACATTGACTTTTTTGATAAATTTACAATTATACAGTTTAATGACTCTTGTTTTCTGCATATAAACTACATGCCCTCATTAGAAATGAGGTGATGGCCTAGGTGATGAGGTGACTTGACTTAATACAACACTAGAACTAGAATAACTAGCTTATGGATACCTATCAAGGTACCAGTACTGTCCTGCAAGTCTCATTCATGCTCTCTTCCCCATTCTCTTTTCCTGTTTCAATCCTAGTCTCTTTTCTGAGTCTCAGTCCTGCGGCCTTTCCCATTTGCTTTTCAGTCTCATGCCTAGTCCGTTTATCCCTTTACCACTCTTTTTCCCGATTCATTCTTAGTACTTTCCTATTCTTATTTTCATTCCTAATCCCTTTCTAATCCCTCCTAGTCTCATCCCTAATCTCATTCCTAGTCCCTTTCCCAGTCTGATTCCTAGTCCCTTTCCCAGTCTGATTCCTAGTCCCTTTCCTAGTCCGATTCCTAATCCCTTTCCTAGTCTCATTCTTAGTCCCTGTCCCAGTTCCAGCCTGCAGATGAGAGCTGTGTTGCTGCTTCCTTTCAGTTCAGTTTGTCACCCCTTGGCTTTGGTCTCTCGGGGGGACTTTTTTGGGCGTCACACAACTGGGAAGGTGACACGACCGTTTCTCTGTCACGGCGAGAACAAGGCACACGTTGTTGACAGAGTTTGACTCTGACATATCGCTAGGTTAGGAAACTGCTGGCCAGGTCAGGTATTATGCTGCTCAGATACAGAGACTGCAGTGGTTTTGGACTGCGGGTGACCATGCAGAGCACCAGTGTGTGGATTAAAAAGCGAGGCCGCGGGTGACCTGTTGACTCCCAAGTGCACATTCGTCCGTCCAGCACATACTCCATAGTGTATTTCCTCTGGTCCGAGCCACAGTTAATCAAATGCAGTGCGGCACGTGATGGCAGGGCGGTTAACGAGGGCGGACTTGTGTTCAAAGTCGCCGTGCTTTCCGCGGTGATGCCGCGCTCCGGACCGGCCCGCAGAAGCGATCCGGACAGCGGACGGAGACGGCGACAGCCTCTCACTCCTCCGCCGCGGCGCTTTCTCACCCCGATAATGGAATGTCTTCACGCGACGCGCAGGGAAAACCGGGGGGGTCATCCATCAAAGGCACTATCGGGGGTCGGATTCTCCGTTAAGATTAGGCCTGTTAAGAAAGACGGATGGCCGTTGTCACCACTCGGCACTGTCCCAAAAGGCTCAAATTAAATCTCGAGATTCTCAGAGGTTGCTTAAGTTGCCGTGGAAATGATGCCCACAAGGCTGTGCAGAGCTCGGTTCAAGGGTGATTAGGGCGGCGCCTCCCAGCATTGTTGTTAAAAATCATAAATGTTAGCCCCTCCCCTCCATCTCTTCCCTTTCAAATGGGCGGGGAGAGGCGGTGTGTGGTAGATGTGAACATCCTGCTGGATTTGCAGGCTATTAGTTGAATTTGGGTGAAGCCTTTGAATCTGCCAGACTTGATTAGCACTTCCTCTTAAGGCGAGACATCTTCAGACTCTGAAGAGAATGGAATAAACCCACACGGGGTGGAAAGATATTGACCTTTTATGTGTCACTTTATAATTACTTGAGCCATTCAAGTGGTAAATTCTGTTGCTTTTTAAACTCATTGATAGCCTTCCCATTTGCATTGTAATATTTGTTTACTCATGAGACAACATTGTTCCAAGGCGGCTTAGAGTGATCGAATATTAACAATTCTTTTTCCCAAGGGTGGCGTAATAGTGGTTCACCTGAGATTCAACTAGCCGAAAATGCTGTACTTTTGTATGTGACTTTTAAACCCATGTGCATTTTTATGCACCATCTAATCAACATCTCAGTTGGACACCTGAGCCTCTTAACACTTTCTGTCAGTGAGTGAATTTTTTGTGTTGTATGATCTTTGAAAATTTGTCAGAATTCCTGTGTAATGATCACCTCATTTCCAGATTTTAGATGGGTGTCAGCCCCATGATCATTGTATGTTTGGTTTATTGTTTTCTGTAAAACGTCTCTTTTGAGCAAACCTCGAAGCTGCCCTTCTGATATTGTGATAATACTGTCTCCTCAAAAATGCAGAAATCATATTTTTGTGTGTTTACTCGCCTGCAGAGCAGTGTGTTGGCTGTCAGGAAGAAGAACAAAGAAACTTGTGGTTTTGGGCATTTGCACAGAATTGATTTGATTACCAAGGATGTTATGATGCATCGATACAGACCAATGTATCGGTTCAAAGGGCAACAAACCGATCCATTTGATACAATGTGCAAAAATTGATCTGTAATCCTTATGAATCATAGCAAATTACTTATTTAAATGCTCATAATCCTATGGCAGCTTGCTCTCTAGCAACTGCGCCATCGCTGTTTATGTTTCTGACACCACCTCATTTACGCTTGTGTCATTTTTCCTTCTGTTCAACATCACATCAATTACTGTAAGTTTTTGCACTCAATTTGGTTCTGTGTGTATGTTGTAACAGGATTGTGTTGGCTGGATCATATATATATATATAGATCGTTTGTTACTATATCGGATTGTTTTGGACCATACCATAGAAAACTTCATAGTCTATTCACATCATATGGCGGTGAAGCCTGAGGTTGACACCGCTGTTGAATGCTACTCTAACTGGTGGGCATGCCCTTTGGTCTACGGGCAGTGGTATGGGCAGCATGGGTTGAGTGACAGGTCGGGCGGGTTTGGCTGTCACAGGCTGGTGTTAGAACAGGATCAGTGCCCTGGCCGTGGCGGAGTCTCGCGTTTGACGTAATCTCTCATTGCAGGGCCCGGTGCTTTTTTTCCCCCTCTTCTCTGTCAGTCACGTTCCTGGACTGCAGAGCCACGTCTGCACACGGCCGACAGGGGGCCCGGTGCTGCCTGTTCCGGTAAAGCGGACCCGCGGCCTTAATGCCACAGCGCGGCGAGAGGGGAAAAAAAGCTTTAAGCGGCCTGCACTCGGAGCCCCCATTAAGCATTTTAATCCGACATTTGATATGCGCCTCATCCCACACTGCCACCAGTAAGTGCCCTCTTTCGATCAGGGAATTTTCCTACACCCGGGTTCTTTTTTTTTTTTTTGCTGATATTAGCTCTCTGCAAACACTGTCTGTGCCTGTCTGCGTAATGGAAGGAAATATAACTAATTACAAGGTGCACTTTCTACTGCACTATGGCGTGGGCAATCCCGTATCTGGTACTATTTATCTGTCAAGTAAAGGCAATCAAGTGCACAAATCGTGTTACTTAGGTTATTGTCCTCATAGAGGGAGTTGTTTGCACAGCTCCAAACAGAAACAAGATACATAACAATAGAGGTAATGTAATGATGGAGGAAAGCGTGCCCGGTAGATGCGTCGTGATTCATAAAGCTCGGATGCGCGCTTGTCTTCCAGGCTCGCAGATAGCATCGTCAAACAAATGAAGATTTAAACATATGGCATATTTTCTATGCGCTCAAAACAAATACCTCTTGGAGGATTACTCACTCAGCGGGGTCAAGCAGTAACTACTGGAATGCTCCTCCTGCTGAAGAAATAACGGTATCTACAAAAGGCAATTTAAAAAATGGTACTTTAAAGCATGTGGCACATATACATTTATAACAATACCTATTTTCGTTCTGGGTTTATTTGCTTTTGTTTTCTGAACAAACTAGAAAATGGGTACACTTTTTTATTAGCTTGTTTATTATGCCCTCTCCCCCCACACGCAACGCACGCTTGCACACACACACACACACACACGTGTGCATACATAACAATTATAATTTGTTATGTGAATATATTATGGTTTTAAGTGTTAAAAAAGAAAATACATTTTGGGACACACGGTAAAAGGAACACGATAATGTCGGTCTCACCTCATCACCTTGTCCTCATGTTTGTGACTTGTCATGCCAAAGGTGCTGTTTTTAACAGCTCTGTGTTTCGGGGGCCCTGGGCTGAAAGGGGTTCACTGAAGCAGTCCCATGTAGTCCCATGGGGGTGAGGCTGGGTGAGGGTGGGTGCTAGGCACCCAGGGCTGCTGCACCCGGGTTGCCTCTACCTGTCACCGCGGCACATCGTCACAGGGGCCCCCCGTATTATTTCAAATGAAAATCAATGCCATTCTGACGGCCGCAATTAGTGTCATCTCTCTATTGAGTTTCTAAAATTACTCCTGGCCTTTTCGGCCTCCGAGGCCGTCCCTCTATAGAGCTTTCTAATTACTCATTAGCTGCATGGCCTCACCTTTTATAATCCCACCTCGTAATGTTATACCTTTCATCTATTTTGGAGGGAGGCTGTCTTTGATCGTTAGCGCTGCACTGAAGCTCCATTACCTTAATGTCAATGATAAATTGACGGAATGCTGCAGCCCAAGCGCACCCTCTCTCAATATCCTGTGGTCAGAAGGCTTCCGTGAACCCTCCTCCTCCTCCAGTAACCCTTCATCTTTTTTTTTTCACCTCATTTAATTTAATTTAATTTCTAACGGCAACTGTGATTGATGTCACAGGATGCTCGTATATATGTGCGTACAGCATGTATGTATATACGCGCACATACGGTCATAAGCAATATCGCACGAGAGGGAGTATGTCATGGGGTGTATCAGCACGGGCGTGCTGTGGTCATAGGGACCATGTGATGTGTGGGCCGTCGAACTGCACACCTGTGCTCATATGCACCATTACATACTGTACTCCCTTGCACCTCCCTCCCTTTCCCACATCGCTTTTGTACAATTTTACACTGCATAAAAAGCTATCAAAAATAGAAAAGCATTGTTTTGATTTAATTATTTTCCATTTGGCTCTGCAAATAAATAATAGTTACTGCAATTTTCACTGTTGCCATGAAATGCTATAAACAAATGCTATGGTTTTTTTTTTTTCTTTCCAAGTTGACAAGATTTTCACTGGAAATCTTTGCATACTCTTTTGCAGATGATGTTAACAGCTGGCTCAGGAACAATAGGAACAGCAGGCTTGGCGGCATAATTGCTGTCCAAACATCCTTCGGTTGTCATTGGACAGAAGAGATCAGACATGATGCTATAAAATGTGTCCGTTTCGTTGAAGCTGAACTGCAGCTAGCTAATGAAGTAACCTTTTTCAGTCGATCCCAGCCAGTGATGAGGTCTGATGCAGTACCATTTATCCGCGCTCATGGAATGAGTCTGTGTCTGTTACGTTTTGCCAGCAATTTCTTCTTTTTCCAAGTTCTAAATTTGAGATTATTTTTTTCCTTCCAGGGAACCGGCCACCCGTGTTTTTGGCTGTAAACAACGGAATGGGCAAACCACTGCTGCGAAAACACACATTGTTATTTTCTCAGCAAAAGTGTATTTACATGAATTTGTCATTTGAACAAAAGCAGCTTACAAGGCCACTATGGCAAACAGCACACCCCCCCATGCAAAGCATCATGGCTATGTACATACACCAGGTGCTAGACTGCATCTGGACAGATACCAAGAGAAAACTGACTCAGACAAACACACAAGTGAATTAAGTAATATATTAAGGTCACACACGTGCTGCGCAATGATCTCAGCATAAGTAAATACTGCTATAAAAGCTGCTTTGTGTTTTAAATAATTAATTCATTTTGAGGTCACGGGAGGAATTTGATACGTATTTGATAGGGTTATCTGTCTCTTTGAGCTGCAGGTGTGGTATGACCAGCCTCCATGTTATGAAGAGTGGGATTGAATTGAAACATCAGAGCACAATGGCCCTTGAAATGCTGCTACATACACTGGAAACTTTGACCAGACTCACTCACTAAAGCAAAAATGTCAAATCGGAGACCTTCTCGGACACGGACACCATTGGCATCAAAGCCCATAGTGCATTAATGTATAGCGCCACTGGGTCATTTAGCATGAATGAACGCTTTGTAATATTTTGCTTCAGTCGGTTACACTATTATAGGTGTGCATTGGTAATGCATGCATATCCGCATTGCAGAAAATGGATATCCCTGCTGGACAATACTTCACATCTTTCATTTTCAGTATTATTTCTATTTTCCCACGTTCGTGCATAAAATAGGATCTCTCTCTCCCTCTCTTCCTCTCCCTCCCTCCCTGTCACATACCATAGTGTCCAGTAAATCTCCAAGATAAACATGAGATCTACTGAAGGCTTCTGTTGAACGGTTGTTGATGGGCCTGAGCAACTTAGCAAGCTTCATTGTGAAGTGTCTGCAACAATATGTGAATAATGGCACTACCTGCCTAATTAATTCTAGCGGCTTCACGGAAGCTTGAATAGCAAATTATAACAGCGGTGGTAGCATTTATGCGAACGCAGCATACCTGCTAATGGTATGATAGCAGCTTCCGAGCAATATGAACCCAGCTACTTTGAAATGTGGACTCAGGACTTGACAAGTGGTTTCAATTGCTTTTGTGTGCTATGTTTGCATTTAGCAGATCAGGATATAATTATGCCTTAAATGTGCAGGTACAGTGTGTCACTGAGTTTTATTGTGTGTTCTCGTCTGTTCATTGAATGGCCTACTTGCTTAAAGTATTATGGATCTAGCAAGGTTAATATCCATGTTTCCTCATTTATCTAATGATGTTTCCTCTAACCGCTTGCCTATTTTCTTGAATTTTGGCCTTGCACTTTGGAATAATAATTTATCTTTTTGGTATGTTTTTTAGTCAATTTTCTTGCAGGAATGAAATGAGAATGAGGTGTAGTGAGGTTTGATAAGTTATTCTGCTTTAAAAGGTGTTGCTGTTGCTTCTAATCTCGATGACATAATTCATAGAAAATGCTGGTTTCTTACTGTTTATTTTTATTTTTTTGCTTGGTTATGTAATGTCACCAAGAAAGCCACTTTTTACACTTTTTTCCTTCTCAGTACACAGGAGCAAGGGCATGTTTGTTTTTTTCTGCATTTTGCTGCAGGAAATAAAACAAAATGGGTATTCTGAAAATCTGCCAAGAAACCCACTCCTTTCTTCCTCCTCTGGCCCCATCGCTACAAAGCTGCTACATGGCTGAATACTGATCCTTCCCTCCTCCTCCTCCTCATCACCCTCTTTCTCCACCTCCTCCTCCTCCTCTTGCCCCATCTCCAGAGAGCTTCCGCACCCCTGGATGCTGTTCCCCGCTCCTCCTCCACTTCATCATCCTGTTTCCCTGGCTCAGTCTCCGCAGAGCTGCCATTAGATGCTGCTCTGCCTCTCCTCTGTACGTCTCTCTCGTTCCTGTCTTTCAGGCCAGCTCAAGAGCCTCCTCCATGCTGCGCGTTTAAAGTACAGCAGAAAGGCTGAGCGACACTGAGACGGGTCAAGCCCATATTGGGCAGACAACAGATAATGACGGAGAACTTCCCCGCAATTCAAGCTGACCGCAAACTTTTTAGAACTGATCTGTTTTTGTTTCGTTGGCTCAGTTCTCTGAGCATAGATGGATTAGCACTAAAAGGCACGCTAGGCTTATTTATGATCCTTTTCTTTTTCTTTTTTCTTGAATTGCCCCAGTGTTGACATGCAATGCACGGTACAAACAATTACATGAAGGGAGTTTTATGATTCAATTAAACCCCCAGGTAGCCCGTCCCATTAGGAAGCCATATTAGCCGACGTCGATGGCGCGGGTTATAGTAGCGGATGTTATGGCGGGCGCGCCGCGATTTCGTCGAAACGTGACATCGGGAATAACCCGCTCTGCCTACAAAGGCCCGTCGGACATTCACCCTGAACTTCTTTCGTAACTTAGGATAGGGCTTACGGTTGTTACCCCTGTCAAGGAGTGGGGGAAACTATTTATTTAAAGAATAGAGCACTCTCCTTCCACCGCCCCCCCCCGTGTACAGTTATAGAAACCTGGGACATCGGCCTCTCCCTTTCTTCTACAGCAGAACGCTTTACTCTCCACCCCCCCCACCCCACCCCCTCTCTCACAGGGGCAGGTGGAGCACGGGGCCTGGTCACATGTTCTCTGCGGCAGATGGCGGGATCCGCGGGATTGGAGTCCTGGAGAATTTGGCCGTCTTGGCTCTCTCCTTGCTTCCCCCTCGGTTGTGCCGACAGCTGCAGGGTACTTACCAAGACAATTCCACTGAAAAACGAAGGGAAAAGGCACTGCCCTGTTATTTGTGCATTGGGATATTTAATTTGGCTCTGTACCCATCCATCAGTCCACCACCCCCCCTTACCTGCATAGCTTAAAATGGAAATTGTTAACAGTTTCTCTCTGACAGTAAATGGTACATGGTTATGAATCCAGGCAGCTGAAATGGACTGAGATGGCTTTCCCCGATACAGGCACTTCTATCCTGGAGCATTTAGAAATGGTGCATTCAACCAATTGAAATGCATAGCAACGGGGTTGCCCGGGTGCCGAGGGCCCACGCCTGTTTCTGATGAAGAGGCCCGTACATCGACGGAGACTGTCTGGGTGGAAATGAGGACCATGTGACGCAGGCTGGAGACCGCTCCGTCTTTTGAAGAAGTGTTTCCACTCCCTCCGGGCTCATTTTTGTACATTTTTGCAGACGTCAATCAAACGGGATTAAGATGAAGATAGCTTTGCTATTCATGTTCATTATGAAATACTGGCCATGGTAATTTCTGCCTTTTGGGATGTTAACTCAAACTTTAATATGGGTATATTTAATCTAATTATTTAAATATTTTTATTAGGTAATGCCGATTGTTCATTTATAATGGCAAGGAATTCTCTGCATTGGAAAAAAAAAGTCTAAGATCTATGTTGGGGCTGCGCAACCCTGTCTACCATCTTGTATGTTTTCACTCTAACCCTAACAAAGCACACCTCATTCAACAGCCAGAGACCTTGTTGATGTGCTAATTAGTAGAATCATTTTGCCAAATTGTGGTTGAAATGAAAGCATTCAGGTAGGTAGGTCTGCAGTAACAGAGTTGGGCCGCTCTCCTCTATGGTGTGGTTTGACTTAACAGTTCAGAGCAACATCTACCATAGAAGAAGCTTTGATAATGCAGTCGTCATTATTACAAAAATGGAGGGGGAAATGATATAAATGGGAAAACTTCCTGTTATTTGAGAGAAAATGAACCCAATCACATCAAAATGGCTGACCTGTTGCTGACAGACCAGTGAAGAGGAAGCTGGCCCGGGGAGAATATTGTGTTTTTTTTACCAGCTGCTGACCTGTGGCACTCTGATGTGCCGCTGATGTTTTCACGAAATGTGTTTTTGCGAAAACTTACTTGGTCGCATATTGTTTGCCAAATAGATTTGTTTGTCACCTTGCTAGGCGCGTGATGCAGTGGCCCTCCTGAACACAGTCAGACTCCATTCGGTCTTACTGGGAGTTTCGCAGACACGGGTTTGCGTAAAAGTGCATTTTCAGGGAAGGAAAGGGTGAAAGTCATACGGAACTGACGCTACGCAGCCAGCCTTCCTGGCAGTTACTGTTTACTGAGGCCTAGTGTCTTATGCTTAAAAAAATGCAGACTACAGTAACACATGAAGCTAAATGTTAAAAAAAAAAAAAATATTAATCTAAGCTTCAAAAGTGTGTTATTTACCTTATTTAATCGCTTAAATGATTCCTTTGTTCGGGACCGCTCACAGGCCACATGCTCATTTATGCTGCTGCATATTTTCTGAAATAATTCGGACTATATTAATACCATATTCAAGGGTAAATATGAAAAGCCCTGTGAGACACAGACAAGCAGCTTCCTGGATACCATCATTTTTTTCTTTTCACTGCTAGCATATGATTAATTAAAAATTATATTTCTCTTATTCAGAGTTCTCTGCATGCTGTGCTGTATTTGGTGAATTGTATTATTATAAATGTGTTCTTTAGTTCTCAAGGCTGCATTCACTCTCTTCCTTCATTTTTCTGTCAGATTTAGATCAGGTGTTGACCATTACTCTTGACCTTTTCCAGTTATATTTTGCCAGACCTGATGTGGAGACAACAAGGAGAAAGCATGTGTGATTTCCTGTTTCGAGGTGAAGGAGAAGAGCACGGGGTGGGGGCTTTGGTTTTTTTGTTGTTTTTTTCGGGGGGGGGGGGGTAGATACAGGGGAGTTAGGCGAGGTTTCCAATCCACCATTACATAACACCCTGCATTCTCTCTGGCTCTGTCTCTCTCTCTCTCACTCTACCTCCCTCCTTCTCTGACTCTCTTTCTCTCTCCCTCCCGCCCTCTCTCTCACCTTCTCTCGGGCTCCAGCGAGATGCTTCTAATGGAAGAGACGAGGCCTTTCATCCGCAAAATCAGACAGACTAGGAAGTGTGCATAAACTCGTGGCTCACTCAGGTCTAATTTGCGAGGAGGTGAGCCGTCGGTGGCTGTCTGTGCCTCCCCCCGCCGTTCGATTGGTGCAGCCTCTGCGCGCATATTTTTTTTACTGCCACTTATGCAGACAATCTAATTTTCTGAAAGGAGCTTTAATTGCAAGGCAGCATTCTATCTAATCTCATTTTCCCTTTTGATCTTTTGCCAAGTTGTTGTGGGTGCATTGTTTAGCCTTGCTTTTTAGCATTGATATACAGAACGGTGCTCATCCTCCGAGAAGCACTCACTTTGTGACATTTATTATAGCTTTGTATAAAATGCTGTACTTTTTTAATTAGCACTGCACTTTAATGTTACACAGAAATATAGGACTGGATTAAAAATGCATTTTTTAGCAGCAAAAAGGGATAATCTGTACCCTTCTTTGAGAGGGGCTTCTAGGGTCCAGAATGTTCTGGAAAGTGTTCAAGCCATTATTTTCAGACCTCCGAGTGAGCTCAAAACACCTGGGTGATGTCAGGCATTTAGATTTTTTTTTTTTAATGCTCACAGGGTTGGGGATGCCAAGCGATAAAGCCAATCTTAAAATGCCATAGTTCATCTGTTCAGAGAGGAAATTAAGTTTGACTTGGAAAGGACATGGCCAATTAATAATTAAAGCAATTTCGACTTTAATGAGCAGCTCAATTATCAAATTGTCCCCTGAGTCGCGGGTTGATGGCGTTATCATAAGGCCATGCTCCATCCAACAGGAGGCTGTAGTGTCATTCTTGGGGCTTCACTAAATCCATTAACCTTGTCCCAACTTTTCCTCTTAGAAAAACCCATGGGTTTTCCCAAGGTTTCTTAAAATAAAAGTACTACTTTTAGTGTATGGAAATTATTAGGATCTTGTAGGTTCTACTTGGGGGTAAATAATAAATTATTTAAAAAGTAAGTAGAGTAGATAGGTAGATAGACAGATATTTGTGGAACTTGCCATGAATTAGCCTTGGAGATAAGACAGTGGGCTTTCATAGCACAAAGATCTTTGCATTTTAATTGAATTGCATTGACAACTGGCTAATTGTTACATCGTTCATGCATATACACTATTGGCAAAAGTATGTGAACACTTGACATTCAACATCTCATTCAAAATTATGGGCATTAATATAGATTTGGTCCATCCTTTGCTGCTATAACAACCTCCACTCTTCTAGGAGTACCCCAGAAGTGTGGAGGTACCCCCCATTTCAGCACTTTTGGTAATTTGTATTTGTTCTAATATTGTTGTTCTTCTCCCTAGTTTGGCTTGGCATAAGTTAGGTCAGAATAGTGTTCACTGTGTGAACTGAACTGTGTTTTTGGATAGAAATAGCTGTACAAAATTAGTATCGTACCTTACTGAACCTGTGTTTTGTAGTTGGTCATGACCATGAAATGCACTTTTGTACGTCGCTTTGGATAAAAGCGTCTGCTAAATAAATGTAATGTAATGTAAAAGACTTTATCCTTGATGTTGGAGCCTTGTTGCAGGAATTTGCTTCCATTCAGTCAGAAGAGCATTAATGAGGTTGGACACTGATTGGGCGATTAGGCCTGCCTTGCATTTGGCTTTCCAACTGTTCCCAAAGGTGTTGGATGGGGTTGGTCAGGGGTCTGTGCAAGTCAGACAAGTTCTTCCTCACCAATCTCAGCAAACCATTTCTATATGGATCTCGCTGTTTGCCCAGGGGCATTGTCATGCTGAAACAGGAAAGGGCCTTCCCTAAGCTCTTGCCACAAAGTTGAAGGCACAGAATCTTCTAGAATGTCATTACATTACGATTTGCCTTCCCTTGAACTAAGGAGCCTAGCAAAAACCATGACAAAAAACCCCAGACTAAGGGCGTGTCCAGATACCTTCATATAGTGTCTTGGTTTTTTTCCATTTGAAGCCCACACCAGCATTTTATTTTTCAAAACAAATTCACCGGGTGAATGCTATATAGATATTTTGGCTGGGCAGCATGAAAACTCAGCCTAGTGCCAATCTTTAATTGTATAGCATTGTGTTTGCCCCAGATTCTCAGATTGGTCTGTTTTTAAATAGGCTACCTGTCAACTTTTGAGAGTGTCCTGCTAGGCAATGCATTGACATGGCAACATATCTGATGGAGATTGGTTCATCCATTTCTTTCAATGGAGGTTGTACATTGATTTGCTCGCAGCTGACAGATCAATCCCTAATTGATTGTAATTACTGCCTTGTGCTTGTCAAGGGGAAAAAAAAAAAAGTGCTGACTTTGGCCAGCAGCTACGCAGGAGTGAGACACAATGCACATGTCCGTGTGCTAGAGTAAACCTACAGCCTGCCCACACTAACTGCACATACAGCGTGCTCCTCCAACGCAGCACCTGCGCTGCTCAGCTAGCCACCCGCAGGGCGGAAGGCCGTGGTGGCTGGCGGGACGCGCTTTAGGACGACGTCACACACTTGGTCTGGTCCCGCCCAATCTGATGGGAACACACTGCAGGAGAATTCAAATCAAACAGAACGCAAGTCAGGACACCTATAAATACAGCAAAGCCGACATCTCAGGCCTTTGCGATGTTGCATTCGATTCTCGCCGCTCCGAGCGTGGTGCGTATTGCACCTCCTTGTCTCTCGGCGCAGTGGTGTCGGATTTGTCGCGGCCTCCTGACAGAACGTCACAAGACTTGGTTTTTGTCCTCCCAGAGTTGAATCTTAGTGTTTCAAAGCTGCCACGTCAAACCCTGGCCCTTTTAGATTAAGTGCTGAACAACAATGAAGGTCTTGTGGCTATCCAGGGCTAGGGTTGACAACCATTTGTCGACCATTGGTTTGGTTGGATGTTGAGATACAGTTGTGAAAAGAAAAAAATAATAAAATACTGTTGTGCAGTATTTATAGCAGTGGGCTAAAAAATCTCAAATGATATAAGGGGGTGGAGATCAAGACAGTTGATATGACAGGTCTTATGGGAATAAAGCTTTTGTGCTTTACCTGCGTAGATCTTTGTAGTCTCAGTACTGAAGACTGTGACTGAATGATGTAACACATTGCATTCTTTTTTCAGTCTTGTTTACGTGATATGTTTCCGAAACAAGTCCCACTCATCACGGCCGTGTCTGTTACCTCTAGGCATCATGAACCATGCTTAGCACTTTAGCAGTGCACTTGTAGTTAGCGCATTAACCCTGTATCCAATGTGCACTGAGGCAGAAGTTTGTTCCTTAACTTTTTTTTTTTTTTTCTTTTGTGTGATTCCAGAATCACCTGCATGTCTTATGAGACATCACTCGAAACACAGGTTTTTTTATACCCGAGACCTCTGTCTGAACGCCCGAAGACCTCAGACAAGCGATACAGATACAGGTTATAGCAGGATATCACGAGCAATAGGAACTGTGCCTTCCGCTCCCCGGCAGCGGTGTGAAGTGGGACGCGGCCGATGCCGGGGTCGTTCTCATTCCGAAGGCTTACTTCATTAATCCTCTTCACGGGGCGCTGAAGCCAAGGGGCCCCCTCCCTCCCATATGGTGACAGGACGTTACAAAGTGAGTCGATGAGGAGAACTCGCGCTAATTTATTTTTAATGCGCCCCCGGGGAACGGTGACCACTGGTCGTGAATAATTTCAAGCAGGTAATAGCATTCCCGTTTTGAGTCTGTAAGTCTATAATGGAGTAGTATTTGGCTGTGTAATACATACATGAAGAATGTATTTATTTGCTTCCTATTATCCTTCTTTTTTTTTTGGCTCTTAAGAAATAAATGAGCTGATTTGTTTTGTCTGTATGGGGTTCCTATAGACTATCAATATTTTTAACTGTTTATTTGATATGCTACTATTTGAACCTGGTTGTATTATTAGGTCCTCAAAAATTTGATAAAAAATGGCATATATTATGGCACATTCTAACTTGCTTTTAGTATTAAAATATCAGAATCTAGAAAACAAAGGGATTTTTGATTTTTTTTTTTTTTTTTAAATGACTGAAGCATCAGGCAGCCTTCAGAACATGCAGGAAATAGATCCCGGCCATTAGTGTGAGGCTCAGTCCCCAGCTTTGTTTTAAAAGCAGCTTTGAAACCAGTTCCTGTTCTGAAGTGGTGTTTTCAGTTTCAGTTCATGGAATGTTCTGATGTGCATTTTACCAAAACAGCAGACCTTAAAGTGGACACTTAGCTACCCAGTTCAGAGACTGTTTTATTTTCTTAGAACCATTGTTTGTGGAATTTTAGAACAGTACCTGGTTTGTTTCTTTTTTTTTTTTTTTTTAAGGACATTGGTTGGTTCCCTCATCAGTCAGTTGCCCAAGTGTTTTTAATAAAATCGTGGCCACAATGTTTATTCACCCATAAGGAATTACTACAATGGCCCTTCTATGTCATTTCAAAGCTGATGGATTTTGTAAAGAGTCACTTGAGTTTAAGTCTTGGGACAGAGTATCAGGGGCTAGCCTCCATTCAAACTTGAAGTTGTACTCTTGGATGAAAATGGATAAATTTGATTTTTATTTATTTATTTATTTATTTGTTGCTGAATTCAATCTGATGATTTTCGAATTCCCTTGCAGATATTAAGTTTAAATATTATAATAAACTGAAATATCCTTTTGAACTCCACATTTTCCATTACAGCAGTATTTTTCTGAGATTCAGACCATGTTGTCTACTGCTTGCATCAGATTAAAAAAAAAAAAAAAAAAAAAAAAAATTATTGAGACTGTATGTAGTGAACAGGATACTTTACAGACATTTGTGTTTCGCCTACTTTTACTGAAACCTGAGTAATGGTGGTGCTTTATTGAATAAATATGTGTTCCTGATATGATTACCATAAAAATATGTAACTTTGATCAGCCTGGAATCAGACATGAACGGAACGATTAGTCCTATGTTTATTTAGGACTGTTGATTGGTTCAAAACAGGAAGTGATATACTTTCAGGGCCGTGTCAAGGACAGCTTTGTCCTCAGTTGATGAAAGACTCATCTTTCAGGAAAAAGTCCTGTCCCCACTGCTCGATCTGAACAGATTCGGTGGAGTACAATGGTTTCTTATTGGTTCATTTTGAGGCTGATTGATTGCGAATGGTCGCTCAACCCTTGATGGGGGTTCATGAAGCTTCGCTCTCCCCTCACAAGTACCGATAAATCATTTGCTTATGACTTGACTTGTGATTGCACTGCATGAATGGCTAAAATTAGCTAGCAGACAGACAGACAGACTGCAGTCTCACCTGAGAATATACAATTTTGAACATGGGTGCTTCTGGAGTTAAAAGGCTTCTGGGAAAGGGAAAAATGGTGAGAATTGCTAAAGAAAATGATTTACTTTTTAAACACAGTCAATTAAGAATCTTTGTTGCATTCCAAGCACTCATCTGCTTCGTTCCAGTGCTCATTTGCTAACGCAACAGCTTCCATTGGAGTTTATCACTGAATGACCCAGCCTTGGGCCTGTTTCTGGCTGGAAAATTTGAATATACAGTGAGCTGCATAATGTTTCAGACAAAGACATACTTTTATTTATTTTTTTCTTGATTTGCCTTTTTACTCCACAATTTTAGATTTGTAAGTCTGTTGTAAGTTTGTCTTTGAAGTCTGTTATTGTCGTTTGTCAGTGTAAGGACCTGAGTTGTACCAATGAAAGTCAATGAATCCATTATGAGGCTGAGAAATAAGAAAAAGAAAAAAAAAAACAGTCAAAACCTTAGACATACCAAAATCATAGGCTTCCAAACTCATTGGATGGTGCAAAAATATTGCTAAAGCAATATTGTTAAAGATAAAGTTTTTCAAAGCGAATTAACTGGAAAATTCTTGACTGACCAAGTCAGTCACCCAATCTGAGTCTGATCTGGTCTGATCTGAATTGAACATGTTTCATTTGCGAAGAAATGAAGAGAAAATCTAAGGCATCTAGCCCCTGAAACAAGAAAGAGCTGAAGATGGCTGTAGTACAGGCCTGGCAGAGCATCACCATGTATATTCATCTGGGAAAATATGAACTTAATTGTTTTCACTCTTGGGAAATGTAGTGATTGACATGGATTGACAGATTATTCCAGATCCTTTTCATCAACAAAAAAATCCTTCTAAAAATAAAGTAAAACTATTTAAACATTCAAAGGGTGCCAGAGAGGTCACTTTCAAGTAGGGTCTGGTTGCAAAGGGTCTGACACCAAAGGGCACCATGTGGATAAAAATGTGAAATGTGAAACACATTTTTGGCTAAAAATGGAAATTCCTCTCATTTAGCCAGGTTCAGATCTCCTCGAAAATCAAGAGTTCC
Source organism: Anguilla anguilla (assembly GCF_013347855.1). Taxonomy (NCBI): domain Eukaryota; kingdom Metazoa; phylum Chordata; class Actinopteri; order Anguilliformes; family Anguillidae; genus Anguilla; species Anguilla anguilla. Next base: position 13,718,544 of record NC_049212.1, on the reverse strand, counting down.
ATTCTGATTCAGAGTTACTGATGCATCTAAATTACATGGCTCGAGAAGTTGGTTGCAGTTTCTGTATGTACTGTACTGTCTCTACTTATTTTTATGATTTTTTAGTTTTTCTTTTTGTGAGACCAAGAAATAAATACGAAGTTTTACTGTGTGCTGTAGCTGTTGTGCTAGGCACTGTACTTTTATAAGTATGTAATATTAGTATTAACGGGGCTAGTGTCATTGACACTGCATTAACTACTGAAGAGGTGACAGAAATCTTGTGAGGGATAGAGGAGTGGGGTAAAAAGAGAGGAGTGTGGTAATGGTTGTGTGAGAAGTTGACCTCAGCTGCACTTCAGTTTGGTTTACACAGAAGCTGCTGTCTCTGAGCAAATGCGGCCGGGTCTTCTGCAGGGTTTCGGTGACCCTGTCTCTTATTTTACGGCTTTCCTTCCATGCTTCTGGGTATTTCCAGAAATGAGAATCTCCATTTTGTGTGCGTGCTATATATTCGGAATATTTTCCATTAATTCAATATGACATTAATTGAAATTCTCTGAAGTTCTAACCTTTCCAAATCTAGGGTTGAAAGGGTAGTGCCTGCTGTCCCCAGTCAATGATGCAGCTTATCACCAGCCAAAGGCACTGAATGGGGGGAAAAACGCTAAACTTGGTTGTAAAAGCTTCTTTTTTCCCTTCCACTTCATGGATAAATTCTGAGAACAACATATGCGCTAGGACTTGTGGTTTATGTGTAAGTCTGTGCACTGTGGCAATATAATTGTTTTACAATGCCGTTAAAAGCCAGCCGACTAAAAATAGATAGGGGATGATGCTCTGGAGATCCAGGCTGGGCTGGCTGGCTGGCAGGCTGGCTAAAAGTGTAGACCGTGCTTTTTTTCTCATGTGGTGATGAGGTTGCACTTTCTTTTCTTAATGCAGTTTAGACTGTTGTTTGGTCTGATGTAGATCTTTAGGTTTTAATCAGACATTCTTGACCACCACGGCTATAAATTCAGCCCAGTCCCACATTTCAGTGTATGAAAATATGAGCAGCTATTATGTTTCTGGCTCATAGAGCTTTGTCACTTGGAAGAGCTTTGAATAGCAGACATTTTATTTTTTAAGTTCTGTGTGCTGGTAATAAGAACTGCCACTTGCTCTTATTCTCCTGAGATAATACGCCTGAATACACTGGACAGTGCAGCTTGGCCAGAGACAAATATACTGCTCTAGATACAATAATGATAGTGCGGCTCCGTTTTGTTTTTTTTCTCCCCTTCTTTTGCTTTTCAAAAGATAGTTTTTTTTTCCTAAAACATGGTATTATTTATTATGGTGTATTTGTTAACAATAAACCAGCTGTGTAGTGGCTCATGAAATTTTGCACCTGTTTGTTTCAGCATGGAGAAATTCTCCCCAAATGTATATGCAGGCACAGACACACACACACACTCACACATGTAAACATAAAAACCATTTACGCACACACACACACACACACACACGGAGACACACGCACACACACACAGCTTTTCTTTACAGAGGTCATGTGAATTCGCTGAGCAGTAGGATGGTGATGGGCTAATCTGTGTGTTGCCACTTTTCATACCATGTGAAACACTCAGTACAGCAGGTTTGGCATGCTAAGCAGAGATCGGCTAATCTTGGAAGACAAGCCCACAGCTGACTGTAATATCACAGGCCGCTTTAATAATCCTTGTTTTTTCTTCTCTTTTTATTTCCTTTAGGTAAGCACTTTTTCCCCCGCCTCCCCTCACCCCCCACCCCCCCCCCCCCCCCCATTGTGATGGCCTTTCCGTGTGATGACGGCTTCCTGTTGCTGCCTGGATGTTTATTGTTCCGTGTGAAGTATGAGAAGACTGATTAAGGTGATGCACTGCACCACTGAACGCTTAATGCATGGCAGAAGGGGGGGTGTGATCCTTCGTACTGTGCTGACTCTGCATACATTATGTATGTAATATGAACACCAATTTGCCCACTGTCTTAAAATTGACCACTGAATCACATCACAATGTGGAGGGGGGAGGGTGGTTCAGTCGATTTGCTTCATGGACGGTTTTAAGATGGATGTTCTTCTGGCTTGCGAATGTCCTCGTCATATATAGAATCTTTATACGCTGCAATGTGGGGGCGTATTAGTGCTCTGTTGTTCTAGGGCCCTTGGCGCACTGGCTTATGACATTTTAGCATTGAATACATCATACCGCGCTAACTAGATGTAATAAAAACTCAGCAAAAGCAATTTTCCTTTTTATTTGACAAGAACTAATATCTGTGATAGCCCCACAAAAAAACAACAAAAAACAAACTGGAGTCACGCACATGGATTTCCAAAGGAATACTGTATATTAATGTGTAATTGAGGAAACAAATCAAATAACAAGAAAGGTAGCAGTACGGTACCGCTCTGATGCAAACTACACCTTGTTAACCGAACACCCCCGCCGCCCCAACCGTTCCATTGATCTGTTACAGCGCTCTCTCTCTCTCTCTCTCTCTCTCTCTCTCTCATGAGCTTTCTCCTATTCCTTCTCTCACTCACAGCCCAAAATGTCGACATTTTCCTATTTTCTGCTGGCGAAGTAACGGTGTTACTTTAATTATTTTTTGGCAGGTATGTGGTACCTCTGCTCCAACCTCCAGTAATTTGTTTTATTCTTTTTTTTTTTTTTTTTTTTTCTTAATTCAGTGGTTAGAACTTTGTAATTGTAGCCACGTTGAAATCGTTTCTCTTGGTTGTCTCTAGTTGGACATTCCCTGGCACTGACAGAGCGTTCTAGCTAGACAGAAATGATTGAATGTGGATAATATTCTTTGTTAAGGGATGGGAAAAAGATGTCTGTTTGTTTGACATAAAATGTGGGATTTGACTGATGTTGTGATATGTGGTTGTTTTGCGTATGATTTTCTCACCCGTCGATTCGTTGGTTCATGACTGTCAGTAGCTTAAACCACCTGAACGATTAATAGATTTCGCTGACTTCCCATGTCATGCATAAAAGTAATAACTTTGATTTAATCTTCCGTAGAAAATGCCAACACAGATAAGGGTTCGTATTCTTGGGAAAAAAAATGACATTATGTAGCAGGACAAGCCTGTACAGTCTGTGGGTATAAAAACAACAGCAGGGAATTTGAAGAAATTTCAAAGATGGTGTCCTTCGAACAGTGGCCTTTGTGTGGGCCTGAGTGTTTGTGCTGACCCCGTGGGGTTCCTTCTGTCTGTAGTTCAGTACGTCTCATTTTAGTGACTCACTCGCTTTCCCTCCACAGTTCTCTCTCAATCTGGGCCTGTTTCCCTGTCAAATATCAATTCATTCTCAGTCGTTCAACTTCTTTATGTGAGAAATATATGATGATCACGGACACGTTGCGCAGCATTAGCAGCACCGAGTCTGCCCACAGATTTACCGACTTCTCAGCATTCCAAATGGGTACCACTTCAGTTTAGAAGTTTTTCTCGGTGTCATTAATGTGAGAAAAATAATGTTGTGCAACATTAACAAGACTGAAAAGATAACTTTTAAATGGAAGTGGTACCCATTTGGCATGCAGGGAATGCTTAGATGGCTGACAGTTCAGGAAATCTGTGGGCAGTAACTAAGAACCGCATTATTTATTTATTTATTCTTTTAAAACATGCATTTCAAATGATTTAATATAGAGTCGACAGGCGCTTGGTAAATACAGACTCGCTGCATGTATGGTAGGGATGTGATTTTTCCAAGTGAGAAGTGTGTGCTTTTTAGATCAGTGTGCAACGCAACCCTCAGATACTCAATTAAACATTTCAGCCTAAACCCTAGGAAATACTTTCAGGGAAAAAGGTACGAAAAAGGGTCTCTAAAAAGGAACAAACTCTTGTCACTGAGTTGGTAACCTGTAGGTACATACAATTGTACACCTTGCCAGCGATGCATAATTAAATTGGACCTTTTTTGCTTATATAATGTACTTATTCTTACCCAGATAGAACATTATTGTGCCTTCTAGGTAAATTTGGGAAATTTGTTCCTCTAAAGAACAAGAATGTACCTACATTACACTCCATTACGTTTATTTAGCAGACGCTTTTATCCAAAGGGATGTACTAAAGTTCTTATACTTTGGTCATTGGACAACTACAAAACACAGGTTCAATAAGGTACAACACTCATTTCGTACAGCTATTTATAGCGAAGAACGCATTACGGTTCATGCAGTGAACACTATTCTGACCTAACTTACGCCAAGCCAAACTAGGGAGAAGAACGAACATCCGCTGTACCTTTATTTCTGAGAGTGAAAGTAAAACATTTCGGGCGTGTTCGGCTGAACCGCGGCGCGGCGGTAAACGCCCTCCATTCGTCTTGGCGGCGCTTCCTGTCCGCGGTAGGCGTCCGCCGGCGGTTTCGCTTCTTTAGACCTTCAGAGCAGATGGTCCCGTACGCGGGGAGCTCATTTTTCCTCCTCCCGCAATCTGGAGAGAGCGCAGCTCGCTGCCCCGCTACCTGCTCTTTTAATGGGAGCAGTTTGTCTGAGTCTTAACGCTTTGAGTAAGTGCGCTTAATTGTTCGGTCGCCGGCGCGGTGTTTTTTAAAGGCGAGACGCTGCGTTCCGCGCGTCTGAGGAACGCGCCGTCCGCGAGCTCTCCGTCGCGCGGCCGATCTCGCAACACCGGGCGCAGTTTTCCAGATGTCTCCCTCTGCGAAATATATCGGGCGACATTACCTGCGTGTCGCGGTGGCGTTAATCGATGGTTCGTACAACAACGCTCCGCCAAGCCAATTTATAACAGTCCGGGCCGGCGAGGCTTTCTGCTGCGCTGTAGAAATGGCAATTTCGCTCAGTCTCAAGTGCTTTCAAAAAATGTGCCAAGGAAAACATAAAATCCAAATTTTGCACTGACTGGGTTTCCTGCTCGGTTGCATAGTTCGCTGATTCTGTCTTGTGAGAAAAGGCACAGCTAGGGCAGATCAAGGTCAATAACGTTTTGTTTATTTAACTTCACTGGGTGAAGCAAAGCAGTTTAAGTGGCAATGAAAAGTATGACTTATCCAAGAGATTCTTGCTGCAGTTATCTATCTGCTCTTAAATCACAGGAACAGTGTTCACGGTGGTAATAATACGAAATAAATAAATAAATAAATATTGGCTGTAACCAGAACGTCCTGCTGAGGTGTAAATGAGGCTGCATTGTATGTGGAAATGTACACCCTAAAATAACATTTAAAGGGCTTTTTCTAACCATGTTAGCGCGTGGTCTGAATCGCAACGCGGAGTGCATCCAAGTCGTGATCAGATCCAGCTTTGCTAGTTTAACGGAGCATAGATTGAGGTTCAAAAGGGCTGAAGTTAGTGACTTAATTAACAAAGAAGTGTGTCTTGAGTGTGACGTGGTAAACCAATCACCGCGTCATCTTCCATTCCCTTTAAAGCCACCTGAGTTTGCACCTCGAGTTAAATCCTAATAATCTGAAACATGGTCGTTGAATATAGCTTATTCCTATATATTCTAGGGTGATAACTATAACTGAACTATAATCGGATTGGGGGGGGGGGGGGGGGGGGGGGGGGGGGGGGGAGGGGAGGGGAGGGTGCAGTGGTTTTGGGACATTACTTGTTAGACGGTTGGAAAACAGGGTTTTGCTGTAGGGTCTTGGGTTATTCTAGTCTGGTGACCTATCTGTAATAGGTATACAAATCTAATCTGTGGGAGTGATTTATACATTTCAACAGATGTTTGTTACATCTCAATGATTGTTCTTTCTCCTCTATCCCCTCCCTGCTGTCATGCATGTTATGTCTTCTTGAAATAATTGATTTAACAGTGACTGCATGTTCTGTTCTCCTTGATAAACTGATGTCAAAGTGCTCTTTATCACAATCATGTTAATTTGTATCTTGGATGTACAGCTAATTGGATCTTTGTCCAATTTACCCAAGGCCAGAAGTTTAACCTTTGCTGGCTCTTCAACCTTTTTTTTTTTTCTTCTTCTTCTTGTTACCAACACTAATGGCGGTTATTTAGAGACTTTAAAAATGTGATACTTTTTTCCTACTGCATCGTTGTGAACAGTGTTCCTGCACGCCTTGAAAATGAAAAGTGCATGTACAACTGATGGTGTGTGAATCTGTGGGCGATTTGTGTGAACTACTTGGTCAGCACACGCTCCCTAGACTTTGCAAACTAACTGAGAATTGTGCAGTGTAGGGAAGGGATTGCAGTCTGTGGTTTACCAGGGAGAAAATTTAATTGGAGAGAGTAAAATCCGGGAAAAAGAAATCACAACCATAATCAGAACCATGTATAAAAGTATAATGAAACCATACACAGAACTATGTTTACAAAGAATAAGGCCAGATTTTGTTTATTTCCTACCCATAATTCCCAACTTATTTCCTACCCATAATTCTTCATAGCCTACCATTCAATACCATGTTCACTAAGCCAGAAGAGACCGGTTTAAATCTTTTGCCAACAGAGGCCTGTTTGCAGGACCCATATTCTTACTGCTCTGCGTTCCACCTTCGAGCAAACACAACGGACAAGCCCTCTGACTCAGGCATCCACAAACCTTAGGGCAGACCACTGGCTGGCTGATCAGTTAGTCACAAACTTCCAGCCTGATGTTCCAATTCAACAGAAACGGATCAGTGGAGCCAGTTCTGTTGGGAGGTAGCCAATAGATTGTGTATGTGCAAGTGTCAATCAAGTGCCCATATATTTTTATATCAGCAAAATCACTGATGCCATGCGTCGACTTCAAGAATTCAGCGAACGTAGATTCTGAGGAAAATCTGCCACGGAGCCGGTAAAGCATTGGATAAGTACTGCGTAAATTGATACGGTCCCTGCATCTAAATGTTGTTTTCTGTTAGGCAACAATGCAGATGAAGTTTTCAGCCAATGTGGTGTTTTCAGGCTTGAGAACTTTCTGGAATAATTCCAATACCCAGGGTAAATAAAACATACACAGTACATGTATGAAAATGTTAAGTCCCCTAGAATGCAGTTATAGGGACACAGCACGTGCATGACAGGCTTTCAGCTTGAATGACACATTATACTCCCTGGACACAGGTAATGTAGTCTTTAACCTAGACTGCAGTATCACACTAACCCCACTGTGCTGTCATGGGATTATTAACAATGTAATGCACATGCACACACACACATACATACACTCACACACACACGTGAATGCACGCACGCACGCACGCACACAGCATTATTAAAATTGATTGGCTGCATATTAATCTACGCTGACATATTGCTGTAGGTACCTATAAATACGAGGAAATATCAGTCATGGCTTTCAGGTATTGAGGCCCGGGCTCATTTATAATTTTGTTTCCAGTATAAAAGGTCACATTAGCATGTTTTTTGATAAGCAAATGGGATTCTTTAGCCAGACGCAGCAGTGGCATTGATATGGCTCGTTGGGTTTGCTGTTCCCATTGACGCTAGGTATAAGTGAGAGAGAGAAAGAGCGAGAGCGCGGGTTTGTGGGTTTTAATTTATGTGCGGAACACTTTTTTACCATTAAACAAATTGATAGCATAAAGCATGCTTCTACGTTTGCAGAAGAGAAATAGAATGGAATGGAAAGTGATAATGGCACACGGATGGCTCATAATCACGCATAAAGAGGCAATACATACTGTATTTGAACATTCGTTCTGTCTCACTCCCAGGCTACTGGGGATTTCCAGAATAGGTAGTTTCTTCTGGATCTCTATGGGGTTTTTTATTGCAAAACATGAACTGAACTGTTATTGAAATCTGTAGAGCCAAATGGTGAATGGATTTATGATTACAGTTAGTGACATGCTAGGCTATATTACGTGATTAGTTTTGTTCATCAGGCTCATAAATGGCAATTTTGGGGAATTTAGTTAATCCCAACTAACACACAACTATAAAATAATTAACCAACAGTAAAACGATGGAATATGAATGAATGTGAAATATAAACCGGTATGGTTAATTTTTATGGACAGTGGCAGGCCAACATCTGTGATCAGGAGAGATGTGAGCTAAAATCCTTGGCTGTATCTGTCATGGTCATCTTGAGCTGTGTCTGGCTGGCCTTTGACAAATGTCTTGACTGCCTGAGCAAGGTTTGGAAAATCTTTGTGACTTCCTAAAATGAAAGTCCCTGATTTGACAGAAGACCATATGTGCCTCCTTGACCAGGATTGGGGGATGGTGGGTTTAGTGGTACCCGCGCATTTGGGCTGGAGCTGTCAAACACGGATGGGCCACAATTTGACGCCAAGGTGTGGACCATTGTCTTGATGTCCTTCAAAAAGTGCTACATTATCAGTGCTGGTGGATTTGCTGGCCTGAGGAGCTTCCGTCCTGCCATTGGCTGAATTTATGGCTGTCAGACTGTGTGTGCGGAATGCCTGCCTGTGCCTTCACCAAAACCCACTCTCTGTGATATGTTGCATAAATAAATAACAGTGATTATGTTCAACTTCTCTGTGTACTCAAGATAGCTACAACAGGAAAATCTGAAGTACGTTTTTACCACCAATCACATTTAGTGCAATCATATTAATGCATGTGGTTATACGGTCCACTTTTGCCACAGTGGGCTAACTAACGGCTTACTGTGTGCATGTGTGAACAAATGAGTGAGTGAGTGAGGATGAGCGTGTCTCCGTGTATCCTAGGGGGCGAGCGTGCATCCGCAGGAGTGCCTGTTTTTGCGTCCGGTTGTGGCTGAATGTCAGCAGTCCCACAGATGACTCCAGCGAGGCGGCGGAGAGAGCTGCGCTTCCCGCTCCTCCCCCGACCTGCGAAACGGGACGAGCGGCGCTCCCGGGTCACGGCTGAGGGGCGTGATTTATCCGCGGTGACGCCGTGTTCTTTTCAATCGGCGCCTTTCGAAGCCGGTAAATCAGGGCGTGCACCGCGGCGTTCTGTCCCCTTGGCAGCGGCGGCGGCGGAGGAGGCAGGGGCTTTAATCGGAGACGGCCAACCCGCTCGTGGGTGCTGGATTAAAAAAAAGCAGTTGCCAGCTCAGCCGTGTGCTCACAGCGCTGCACAGGCCTGGGGGAAAGCAGTGCCCCCCCCCCCCCCCCCCCCCCCCCCCGCACAGCTCGTTATGAAACCGCTAATTATACCTGCTAGTTTTGCTACTTCTTTCTTACATATCGATCCTCAGTTAAGGATACACAAGTTGTTTATTGCATATGTACATATTTGCAGATATGCAATATGCACCCACACGCTAAGCTATGAGTGATGATGTCAGTCAGCTTATTAACATCGACTATCGAAGATGATGTCAGCTCATGCAGCCTGAATTAGTGTGGTTGGTTACCTTGGTTTGGTCGTCTTTGCCTAAGAAAGCTAGTCGTACATTTGTTGTGCTTTGTGGAAGGCATAAATGTGTTATAAAAAGCTTTCTTCCCTGTGAATGGAGACACTGGATAGGATTACCTACTGTATGCTCACCCAAACAGCTTGCTATCAAATGTGTTTACTGGAAACTACTCCGCTGGCACGCTTTCCCATAAATAATTTGCGCATGTCCGTCCGTGTATGTTTATTTAACGTTTGTGCCGATAAGCGTCTGCATAGAGGTGTACATGTAGGGTCCCAAGCTTTGGCTGCGTTTGCGTGTTTCCTGTGTTACTTCAAAGGAGGATGATCAATTTAAGCGCTTCACAACACGCTTGTAGTGAGTGAGTCATGCCATGACGGGCTCTCTGGCACACGCTGTTCGGCTCGCTGGCCAGCTCGCTGGCCTTGCATACGTCAGACGCCATATGCTTATCAGGCAGCGGGAGATTGATGATGTAAGAATCGCTTCAAAAGGATTCGTCAAAAAAAAATGTAGCTTAATATTGCGATAATGCAACTCCATTGGTTTGGGTCATAAGATCGCAAAATGAGTTGCTGTCCGTGTTAACACTGAATCAGAAAGGATGTTCTATCCTAAGTAATAATTTTTGTAAAAAATTTTTTTTACATTTTCCTACAGTATCATACATACCAAATCCTGTGTCTATTCAAGAACAGATAAAAGTGCTTGTAAGCAATGAGCATGAGTTTAATTTCCAGTTGAGTGTAGTCGTTTGAATCATCTGCAGTATCACTGGTGGCAATGCTGGATGTTCAGCACATGGTGAAAGAAGACTCTCTCTCAATCTCTCTCTCTCTCTCTATCTCTCTCTCTCTATCATGCATGCACAAACACGCGCACACACACACACACACACACACACACACACACACACATGCCCTGCAGAAAATCTTGTGATTGACATAACCATCACACGGCGTTCTCTGCAATCAAACGATAACTGGCCCCTACAACCCGGGAACGCAGGGAAAAGGCATCATCAATCACTGCCTTAATTCAGCAATCAGGCGTAAAAGCCTGTGATTGGCGCCGTTTCCATCGCAGATTACAGCTGGGGGGGAGGTGCAGGTAGCGGCCCTTTCCTCTCCGGCGCACCTGCGATTCACAGGCAAATGGTCATCCCTCCCCAGGCCCGAAACACTGGCCTGCTCCTGCCCCCCCCCCCCCCCCCCCCCCAGTAAACACTGCTGCTTATCAACCTTAACACAGCCTGTATGATAAATACTGAATGCTGTCCCCATTCCTGGAGCAGTCAATCTTACTGGCCTTTTTTTCCTCTCTTGGCAATCTTGTTTGGATGGAAAAATCATACTGTACACTAGAAATGAATGCAGTCATGTATTGTTGTAAAACAAAAGACTCATTACAAACTATGTTTGTTTGTATTTTTGTTTGTTTATTTATTTAATTATTTGTTGACAAGAACTGTTGAGTTTTAAGCCCTTTATGACCCATGGTCAAAATAACAGAGTAAATGCATTTTGCTCCAAAAAAGGATGCCAATTAAAAATAATTAATTACCTCCCTTTGGTGCTATGAGAATAGAAAAAAAATCCCCTTACATTCATGAATATACAATGAATTTTTTTCTGGCCTATCTCCAATTGAATTGCTGTATACAAAACAACTGATGGAATAAAAACCCGCGCGCGGTTTGGCACCTGTTGCCGTCTGAATCCTTCAAAGTAGAAACGGCGACCCAGAGGCCATGGGGTCCTCCTAGTGATTAGAGAGCCCGAATCTGGGCCGCTCCCCACCCCACCCCCGCCACGTAGACTACAATAGGAGGCAAAGCAAATTGCCGGTGGGGAGATTGGAAAATGACTGAATGGGGTCCCCCGCTGTACTGCTGTCCTGCTGCGTAATTGCATTTGAGCACAAATATTAAAGCGCGTGGCTCAGTTCACGGCGAAAGGTAAGTGGTTGATTAAAGGGGATCGATGAGGAGCAGGGGCACCTCTTGTGGATCGGGGAGGGGGGGGGGGGGTTGTGGGGTTTGGGGGGTGCAAAGGTCCTTGTCTTTGTGAAGATGAGCTCAACACACCCTGGTGAGTCTGATCATAGTTGGGAAAGGAAGATGTCTCCGACAAGCCTACGTGAATGATGGGTGGTGGGAGGTGTGATGACCAGATCCACGCACCCTGTATTTTTGCAAAAAGTGACAATTTTTTAAGTACAAGAAAAAGCTCAGCTTAGTAAAGCTCCGACAACGGCCCACAGCCAAAAAGCTTCACTCTTTCTTATATCTAATAAACCGATGTGACTATTCAGTGCGTGTGGATCTTTTGTTATCATTGTAATTATCTTCTATCGCATCTGAAGGTCATACTTTTTTGGATGTGTTGGTGGGGAGTGTGCCCTTGAAATGCATTCATTTGTGGAAGTTTTTCAAATGCTTTGGTGATAATTGGGTGACAAGGTGTGCTATTGAGATGTTGAGCGGCATTGGCTGAATGCAATGTTCTAGCAGTTCAGTACTTGATGAAATGCTGTGTCCATTCAACAGTGACTTGTGACAATGACAGCTACTGAAAAGATAGGGTTCCATTATTTATTAAGAACCAAAATCACAATACACAGCTGTGATTTTTGTGTGTAACCAGTAACTGAAATAGATTATATGTATTGAGGAGAACTGCATGTGCCTTTTGCTTTGGCAAGACATTTGCTGAAAATATCATACGGGTATCTTCTTCGTCATTCTCATAAATGCATGACAGCAACCCTCTTCTTCTCTCTCTCTCTCTTTCTCTCTCTCTCTCACACACACACACACACTCTCTCTCTCTCTTTCTCTCGCTCTCTTTCATGCTTTTTCACTCTCCCTCTCCTAAGCTCTGTCTTGCTTGAGTGTGTCCTTAGTGCAGAGCCTTTTAACATTGTGTTTGACAGACAATCCGGTGCTCTGATTTTTATAACCGATTAGAGCGTTGCCCCGGACGGCATTTAAAAAATTGATGACGTGTGAAAGCGAGGGGGTCTAATCCGAGATAACCCCCTTTTTCTTCGCGACACTTGTGGTCATGCCTGGGACGGAGCTGGACCATGTGTAAAATAAATAAATAAACAGGAACGCGTTCCAGATAATTATCTGCCCTGGGACGTGACATTTTCTATAAATGGTTGAGGGTTGCGGATGGGCGGACCTAGAAAAAAGTAAAAAGTAAAAGGCTGGTCCTTTTGAAGTCGCTCTTTCCCAGAGGGGGCCGTAAATCTCTGATGTTACCTGTGCTCACCGGGGCCTTTGATTGAGAATGCATCTGTGTCTGACTGAGAGCCGGTCCCTCTTTAATTAGCGTGCGGTTCCATTAGCTCTCGCTGAAGGAGTGTTTCCGAGCCTCCGATATATTGCCCAGTCATATGCCATCATGTAGGACTGTGCTATGTTTCAGGTGATTATGAACTAGTTTCATCATATCATTAAATTTGTGTGAATACATATGTCTCTCTCTCTCTCTCTCTCTCTCTCACACACACACACACACACACACACACACACACACATTACATTACATTACATTACAGGCATTTGGCAGACGCTCTTATCCAGAGCGACGTACAACAAAGTGTATAACCATAACCAGGAGCAAGTGTGTCGAAACCCTAGAGAGAAGTACCGTTCCAAGTGCAGGGAACAACCGCATAGTTTGACTTGGGCCCTGTAGGTTAAACTGATTAACACTAACACAAACAAGAACAGCAACAACGCAGTCTATGCAAAAATACAAGGAGTATTTTTGCATAGTACACACAGACACACACTCATGCACACACACCAACACACACACACACACAGATGTGTGTGTGTATATATATATATATATATATATATATATACTAGTCTTGTACAAACCTTCGGTCTTGGTTTTGGGAACAGAACAGTAGTGCTGGGTAGGTGTGCCGTTCTGGTTTCTTACTGAATCCTGTAATTTCCTAATTTGGCTGACTGCATTTGTGTTAATGTCACTAAATTAATCCAGGTGACCAGGAGAACAAGGACCAAGTTGTTTGCATGAAGATAGTCCCTGGAAAAACCAGTGTCTCTGAATAAGCTGAACTCTCGAGAGCCAAACAGGTTCATTTCGATCTTACAACGGCGCTTGTAAAATCATTGGCGAATCAGGGGGGAGATACTCCCATGATCAGGCTCATGTTAACAGCATGTAGTCATGGATGAGGACCCTTCCGCAAGGTCTCCCATGAATCATATAAGCAATTTGTAGCAGGCAGGAGTAGTGCAGTTACACTTGCATGCTCCATACATCCTGTCTGTGTTCCTGCATTATGAGATAAATCTGCAGAGCATGGAAATATACAATAACCAATGATTGCACTTTGAATGGGGGAGGAAAAAATTATAGCAATATTATTATTTTTTTTTTCTTTTGTTTCCGTAAATAATTGTACTTTATCGGTTTTCCTTCCTTTCACGCCATTGAATGATTGTCTAGTATCTTTAAAATGATGCACGCCAGAACAAAAACAGACTTCCTCCTTGGGCTTCTGGGTAGATTTAGAAGCCTGAGCCACTCGTTATTTCTGCTGTGATTTGGCCCATGGTCCGGATTGAATCCTCACCGACTGTGACAAGGAGGCTTACAAGGCAATGCATAATTAGCCATAGTATTGCCCAGAGAAGGAAGGCTTTCTGTTAATAAGGTATCACCCACTTCATTGCTCAGTATCAACACCTCCGGTCCATCAGATGCCTGGTCACGTACTCTTCAGGATTTTTGCCGTTTTGACTGTACGTCCGCATTCAGATCAGGTCACGGACTAATGGGCGGCTGATGCGTCTGCTTACAAGGGAAAGGCACTGCTGCCTCAGTACCTCTGTTTTCAGCAGCTGGTGGATCATGTGACACTGAGTCTAGTCCCAAGCAACGTGTCCTCAGGACAGTAATGCTTACTTGATTGACAGAGCAGACTGAATGTGAGCCAATCATTCAGGCCTATTCACCACATCAGATTCCATCTGCGCTGGTAGCTGACCACAGGAGGAGGAGGATTGACACGTCAGTGTGGATGTGGTTCTTTAGAGCATTCTATGAAGTGGGCGAAGATACACTACTCATGGCTAACTTGCTACACCTAAAGCCACGCACATTTCTCATTGCCCGGAAAACACTACACCGTCCAGGCACAGCAAAAGAAAGAAGCTAACACTGAGCACTAGGAAGAAAAAGGCATTAATTTGCTGTAGCTTCAGGGAGGGAAGAAAGTTTTAAGTGCAGATTGGTGAAGAAATGTCAATCGAATGTGCAAATGCATTTGTGATTGACAGAGCAATTAACAAAATCCAAAGGGACAAAGATAATCCACTTTGCAGGCAGGGTTATTTTTCTCCTCTAAAAATGTTTCTTCTTTTTTTTTTTTCTGCTGATCGAAAATGGAAGAGGTGTCAGATTCTGACAGTCACATATCCTGCATTTGTTCACCTCTCTTGAGTTAAAGCCCTGCCTGAATAAAGCTGCAGCCTTGACTTTTATTACAAACACAAAACTATAAATACTCACCGCCCCCGTACCTTCCAAAAAAACAAATTCCTTATTACTCAGCAGTTGCAGATCTCGGTCTGAATAATGTCTTTGATGCATTTTATATCCTCAAGGATAAAGCCAGCCACCATCTTTGCTTTGTTTCTCCTCCCCCCCCGCCCCCCTTTTTTTTCTGAACATGATTTCAGAATAAAGTTTTCCCTCTACACCGACTAGACACAGATTTCTAGATTCAGACGTTGAAAAGGTAGATAAGCAGTGCCGTGTCCAAACAGAGCCGTGAAAGATGGAGACGTGTTGTGGAACAGTACGGTTTGTTTCAGCCATTCGTTTTACTTTTCGTTCACCAGGCTGATTGAGACCATAGACGAAAAATGTTTTCCAAATTCCCTAGGCTGCTGGCAATGTGGTTCTACTGTCAGCGCCATATTAACTTTTGATATAGTGTTGGAAGTGTGGTTATTGATCTTGTTTAATTGGGTAGAGGTTCAAGGAAAAAAAAAAAATGGAACTGCAATTACCAGTTTGATCATGGATTTTGAGCTCGGAGCTTATTTTGCGTCCCCCAACATGTCAGCATATTTTATGGTCTGTGTCGCTTAGCCTCACTAGCATCATGATTCAGGCCATGAGATTATTAATCCTTTATGTCAGTGTTAATCCTTTATTAAAACATTTTTTAAAAAGTCTGTGACTGGTTCTGTAGTTTTTGCGTGATATTGTTATGACTGCATGCCTGAAGAGAGTAGGTCATGTGAGACATTCATCTTGAAGCTGGAGATCGAAAAACACTTGACTCTGATGTACAATGTTTGTGTCACTTTCTTTGCTGAAAAATTGTATGCGGACAGGGTTTATCCCCAGTTTGGAGTGTCCCCGGTCTTAACCTCGTGCCGCTGTTACACGGCTGTGAAGTCGTTAATTTGACTGCGACATTTTCGGTCTGCCAAAGTTTCTTTTCGCTTTGCAACTCAACAGCTTGTCTGTTTCAGTGCTGCACCGGGAGGCTGCGGAATTCACAGGGCTAGCAACGGCAAATTGCAGCCGCCCAGTCAACCAGAAGAGTTTAGTGTTGTCTGATGCTACGGCTAATTATGTGTCGCCCTGCTGGACTCCGAACCTGCAGTCCGCACAGGCATGATCCGGATTTGACACGAACCGCGGGGCGCATTGTGCACAAGTTGGTACACTACACGTGTGTACGTGCTCGTATGGACACACACACATACACACACACAGACATACGCACAAACATCCTTTATAAGACCTTGCACATTGCACGTTGTCTGTATTATGCAAATAACTGTGGTTTTGGTTCTTATGCGTTACACGCTGTGAAGGATTTCTGAGCTCCGAGCTCTCCAGCTGTGGCCCGCTCTTTGATGCGGGGTTGTTACAAGGTTGTTTAGCAATATGCTAACGGCCGCCTTTGGGGCGGCAGGGCCACTTTGATGCGGACAACCTTGCCACACGCCAGTGGAGACCTGGTCAAGGAACAAAGGCTGGTACAAGCTCATGAAAAACGGGATCAAAGCGGGGATCCTCTGGTTTTCTGTTTATGGAAAGAGACGTTGAAGGTGCTTGCTGTTTCAGACTTTTAATTTCTTCACAGTGATTCAAATGAAAGCTGACAATTTGTATCTATTCTGTGTGCAGTGCATTAAGTGTCCAAGGTCGTTTCCTTTAGTAAATTTGTAACTCCAGTTGTCAAATGCGGCACATCCATGCCAGTTCTGGAATCAGCTAGGTGAGAAAGCCGTACACTGGTACCCAGTCTTTCTGCATGATGCTCGTATCTGATAATCTGATAAATGGTTATGAACTGTGAAAACACTGCCAACTGTGGCACACAATTTTATGAAAGAAAGTCCCTGTGGAGACTTTTCAATTTAGTAATTTAATATTATCACAGATTGGTTTAATTTCAGCACTTCCTACACTGTCTAGACTTCTTCAGTATGTGTGCATACGTGCATCAGTTGGAAGTGTTTGATCAGAGCCATACTTGCTAAATTCTAAAAGCAAGAGGAAAAGAAATACAGGTCTCTGACCAATTCTGATTCATGATTTGTAGCAGAACGTCCATTGTTCATCTTTGGTTTACGGTCACGCAGAGGTAATCCTCCCATGAAAGCATACCACGCAATCGGATGGGCATATAATATGGGCTCATATGTATATGAGAGTGAGAGAAATGGAGACAATGAAACTGATTTTTTTTATTTTATGATCATAACATTGCACCCTATAAACTGACTTTACAATTGCCAGCTGTTAAAGCAAACCCTCACAAATGCATACTGTTATACATCCTGTATAACTAAGATTTTACTTTATGGCAAGGAAAGGAAAAGAAGTAGCATGGTGTAACTAATATTATATGTTGTGTTTAGTCTGAATGTCTGTGCTTTCTTTGTAAAATCTGAGTATGAATTAACATCAAACTGTAAGTAACAATACTTGAAGGTACCCTTCAAAAAAAAACTTACGGACATTTTGAAGTTTATTTTTCATGAGTGTTCCAATCCCGAAGGCCCGCAATTGGAGCCTGCTGAGATGAGTGCGGGTCTGTGTGTGTTTGATATGGAAAGCTCTGACAAACTCCACACAGAAAGGCCCCCGTTCTCACCGGGCCTGGTCTGGCTTGTCAAAACCACTTTATGCAGCGAGCTCTCCAGTGGCCGGCACTGTCGAGACAAATCCATACCTCCATTTTACAGGTTCAGGCGGGACAATAAAGGCTCTGCCGCCGGCTCCCCGTCCTATGTTTCTGTAAAAGTTTGGTGGCCTTCTAACCACAGTTACCCCTCAGGACCACCTTTACCGACTCTGTAAATGGACTTTTTTTGTTTTAGTTTTTTTTTTTTTTTTTTTCAAAATAAATATCAAAGTTGGTTGATGAGCGGTGTCTGAAAAGAGCGGTTCGTTGTTTTTCGTTGCCGGATTCCCGCGCAGCTATTTTCGGCCTGCTCTCGTTTTTTTTTTTTTTCGAAGTTGAGTGGTGTCTGGCAAAGATGCAGGCGGAGCCTGCTCCAAGGCATGATGGGGAACAATCAATGCCATGCATAGTGGATTAAAGGTAATGGTAGATTGCTGTCAGGGATCAGACTGGGTGCGGCGTGAGCTTCAGTTAAGCAGACAAAGCGTTGCAGTCGCCCTCGTATGAAAGATTCCATCAAGCATTGTTGCCTGAGCTTTCCTGACAGCTTTCCTGTCTGTTGCATCAGAATATGCAAGATTGGATTTTAAAAAAAGGATCTCAAAACATTGATGTACACAGACTGTGTGGCGTGAGCTTCAGAAGAAGAATGTCAGTCTGATGCGATCATGGGATTTCTCTCTGTCCCAGCGTTCACCCTTAACCCCTTGGATGCCAAATCTGGCCCGATCCTTGCCCATTTGTGGGGTGCCCTATTTAAAGCTGTATAACGTCAGGTGTGAGCATCACAGAGAATTGGAAAATGGTTTAAATAAAGCAAGACAGTTCTACCATTTACAATACAAATGTGGATTGTACTGGCTGGCTGCCAGCACAACTGGTTTCAGCATCACCCAGAGATCTGAGGGCTTCGTTTGGCTGGGATGACAGCGTCTCATCCCACACCAGCAACCCCACCCCTCCTGATTTGATCAAACACCTGCAAGTTTACCTTTTAAAGCTGCACGTGAAGTGTCTTCCTCCGACTCACGTCTGTCCTACCTACTTCCTGCTTGCAAACTGCGGTGCGATAGCAAGCAGTACCTGACATCACACGCGTGGGAGAAGTCCACATGTATGTCTGCACTCTCAGAAATAAACAATGGGCCTTTACGGCAATGAGTGCTCATAAAACAGTATTATCAGGCCTTCCGAATTGCAGAGAAAAGGGGATAAAAAGCGTATGAAGTTAATTCATAGCTGAACAAGGCCGACTGTGTCCCCCCGCCGCAGGATAGGCTGGAGCCTGCTGCTGCCGAGTGTCACTCCCGACTGAGCGACTTTTTCCAGGAAATTTGGAAGAAAAGGCAAAGGCGTGACCAATAAGAAAGCACGGGGGGCGGGTGGGGGGGGGCGGACAGCTCCGAAACAAGGTCTGGCTCCCCGGCTCAGTGGATTGAAAGGGACATGTAGGGAACAAGAAATTAAGATGGAAAGAGGCAGAGAGAATTAGCCTGAAGAGGCAGAGGGGTTAGCATCAGAGGGAGCGCTGACACGGCCCACATAGAAAAGCAGACGGAGAAAAGCGGAACGGAGGATTTCTCTTTTTTTTTTTAGAGAGAGAAAAATCCTGTTCCTTGGAGGGGTGAGTGAGAGGGGCCAGGTGGCTCATAAATAGCTCGAATAAGGAGGCAGAGAAGCATTTCTGTAGCGTGAAACTCAAAGGAGCCTGAAGAGTAAGCAGGCTTGAGAGAGAGAGCGATAGGAAAAAAGAAAAAAGAAAAAAAGAAAACAGGACCAAAACAGCTGCATTACTGGAGGCTGAAAGAGAAG
>NC_049212.1:13311707-13396707 GCF_013347855.1 Anguilla anguilla | reverse complement strand
TCCTTACATCCTTGTTTTGACACCTAGCTCCAGAGTGCCGCAGCAGGGCTTCAGGCATTAGCCGCAGCAGCCAAACCACAGCAGTTAGCGCCTGTGTAATACAGCGTGGCCGGAGAAGCAGAACCAGGGAGAGGTGGGGTGAACCGGGGTCAGTGAACAATCAGCTACTGCCATGAGGAATCGCAGACTATTGTGCTATTGGCCCCATTAAAGATACGGGACATTTCCCTGTGAAGTGCACAAAGCCAATCCCATTACAGAGACACCAGCCTGCCTCTTCAGCACATTTTAATGTGAGCTAAGGGACCTCACACTGTGAGGGGGCAAAGAGGTGGTGGGGTGGAGTAAATGAACAGGGACAGGGAAGGGGGCTTTGTGGGGATTGGGGTACAGGGAAGTCCAAAGACCAAAGTTTTTACTGTGAAAAAAAATAAAGTAAACTGGGTGAACCCAATGCAAACTTGGTGAACTCCCTAGCTCCCTTTCTCCCACTCTTCCTCCACCCCCCTTCCTCCACCCCAACCACCACCCAGCTCTCCAGCCGCAGGGTTGGAGTGTTCTGCGGGACAATCCCTTCACTCCAGGTCAGAGGAAGTCCCAGAGGCCCCGCCTCTCTCACAGGTAAGCAGCAGCGCTCAGGGGGAGGGACTGGGGGCCGGCAGCGCCGCTATGGAGACACACCCCTGGGGGTGACCCCTCCCCCTTTCACCACCTTACACAACACTGGGGGTCTCTACGGCAACTGCACACGCCTACAGGCACAGAGGTGTCACGCCAGCCGAAAAGCGTGTGAAAGAAGCCCCGGTTTGCGCTATAGGCTCTGGTAATGGTGGAATAAAGGGTAGCTAACACTCCGTCAGGGAGGTGGAGTCTGAAGCAGAGACAGACAGAACGGGACTGCATATATATACTGAATGAGTATTGTCCCTTATCGGACCTGGGTTTTGTAGTTGTTCCCATGACCTTCGGCATTCACTTTTGTATGTTGCTTTGGATAAAAGCGTCTGCCAAATAAACGTAATGTAATGCAATGAATATAGAATTTCAGACGCTCCATGTTTATTATTCTATAAGTCAGTTTAGAACTACAAACAATGGCACAGGGCTCTACCCACATGAGTAGATCACAAGTGCTACAAGTGCATTTTTAATACGAACCCTTCATTGCAAGCTGTTACAAGCACGTTCAAACCAACCGCTCAAAGTGCGCCACAGCTGCTTGACGTCGCCTCGGATACCGACTCTGCCACTCAGCACGCTGACCCGGCAGCAGCTGTGCAGATGTTGCATCCAGAGTGGCAGAAGCACGCTTTTCATAATTCCACACGCTCCGGGTGGCGGGAAACGAAAGGAAAAGAAGTCTTCGGACCCTGGCGGAACGGAGAAAGAGCGCGGGATTGGAGGTGAGGTGAGAACGCCGTCCGAAGGCCTGTGAGGTACCGTGAGGGAGACGCTGAGGGAGACGGTCTCCGCTCCAGCCGAAAGCTGGGCCGAGCCCACGGCACAACCTATGGGCCAAACCGACCTCAGCGCTGCCATCAAAGCGGTTAAGCAGAACCCGCTAACCAGGATATCGTGTGTCGAGTGTGTCGGCAGGCTCCAGGGACGGCCGCCTGTTATTAAAGCTCCGTGCCGGGGCCGTGGTGGGGGGGGGGGAGAGCAGCCAATTGCAGAGCCATGATGCGGGGGGGGCGTGATGGACGATCGCGCCCCCGCTAACGACAGCGCCTTTCGGGCGAAGCGCTACGAGGCGGGGGCCGGGGGCTGGACGAACGTCTCCATGGGGACGCCCTCACGCCAGACGCGATCGCGGAAAAGCAAACGGTCCGGTCCGGGGGGGGGGGAACGGGCACAGGGCCAGGGCGACATGGGTCTGTCAGTTTTCGGAAAGAGCAGCGCTTTTGTCATCTACCCATGATTCCCCTGGCTCTGAGAAGGTTCCCATGGCCGATGTAACCACATACCTCTGCTCAAGGACAATGCTCCTGCGCAGAGAAAATGGAACAATAAACAGCAATAACCACGGAAACTGGAGAGCGAATGAGAGAGAGGGAGAGAGAGCATGAGTGTGTGAAAGAGGCTTTTGAGTTATATAAGCTTTTTGTCTTATTTGACACAAAAGCTGAACATAATCTATAACTCACTTTACAGTTTATAGACAGTGTGCAAGAGTGATAGAACAAGAATAATACAGTGTTAATGATAATCCATATTCAGCCAAGGGCAAATTCTACAAGGTTTTTTTTTTTTTTTAAATGTATCGTCAGAATGTGCCTTTCACCAAAGCTAGATTCAGCAAACAGCAGATCCCAAAGCAAAGATCAGAGAGAGAGAGAGAGAGAGAGAGAAAGAGAGAGAGGAAGATATACTCTCATTCACAAACATAACATAAATAAATTACAAACATGTCCCAAATCTCTGTACAACAGGAGAGGAAGTGCTTCTCTGCAGTATCACTTCATTTATTACCCCCTTTCACAGCTTTCTGCCCTGAAATCGACCCCACAGAGGGCCGTTCTGACCACAGCTCTGAGGTCCGCACGCCGCACAAAACTAACTGCATTTACAGGAAACCGCCCCATTTAAACAGACACACACCAATCACTCAAAGCCTCCTCTTATAGCGTCTGCCATTTTGTTTTCATTAAGATCTCTGGTTTCCCTGGAAAATAAATGGATAAACTGGCCTGTCAAGCCAATAGCACATTAGCTGTAACGAACGGCATCTTCCACATCACCCTGGATTTTCCATGTCCCATCGCCCTTGTTATGCGATTGCCTGGCGTACATTGAGCACAAAGTTTGCCAGTGCTCATGACTCAACACTGCAAGGGTGGGGACCATCAACAGTGTAGTGTACCAATCCACGTGCCCAACAAGAAAATCACATGCACCATCACTGTGGCAAAGACCCAACTGGAACGATAGCAGCCTGAATAAACAAACCGTCGGGTCAATATGCATCCCGTTACAACCCGCCATTTTAAAGACGCCCAGGAGACAGCACCACTCTCTCTAACAGAGCGCACATACACGCTGAACTAAGCGGTCCGTAGGAAAGCGCTCACAGGCGCGACGCGTAGTAAAAGCGTAGCCTCGCGCTAAGCCGTAAAACAGTCTGCGAGAAAGCCCTCCGTTTCCCCGTCGGTTTAAATAGATTAGATCGATTTCTCCTCCAACGTTTTTTAAAATTAATTTACGGCAAAGCTTACAGGCATTTCTACAGTTCGTATGCTTCAGTCGTAAAGCACAAGCTGTTGGTCCCCTGGTAACTTGTTGGATCAAAGGATATGGAGAAGGTTGTGAGCATCACTGACATCGGGACTGATTACATAAGTCGTACGTATCCACCAGGAAACCCCGGAAGTTTGGGTCTCTGGGACCGCCCAATAGGGGCGGGGCATTGGGGCCAGGTTTCATCACATGCATGTATTTTCAATCGTTGCACTTGCAAAGCCCACTCCCATATCCACGGGTGGATTACGCTGTTCACAATATTACACCCAGCAAAGCCTTCAATAAGAATGAGCACTAACTGACGAGCACCAGCCTGTCCAGTCAGTGCTTCAGTACCGTTACAATGATGTCAATGAAGCAGCCCTGAACCAACACAGGAGCGAAGGCCAGACCTGTGTGCATCACAGTGGAAGACTCTTAAATTCTGCAGGATTCAAGAAGTGCATTAGGAGAGCAGTACATGTACACAGACTGCTGTGACAGTAATAGATGTTTTATAGTAGGGAACTAATCTGTGTAATACAGTAAGACTGAGGGACAGGGTAACAGTTTAAAACGAAATGAACTTATATAACAAAAGACTTGGCAGAAGCAGACCTTAGGTCTCTGTTACAGGATAGACCGAGAGGCAGTGTAACAGTCAGTGAGGTCTAAGTGACCTATAACAGCAAAGGAATCCAGGCAGAAAAGAGGTACAGGACACAGCAGCACTGTTATACCAGCACAAGAGCAGTGATTGGACGCAGAGCAGTATTATAGCACAGGTAAACGCAGTGAGATGAAATGGGACTCAGGGTAGAGCATCAATGCTAAGTTAAGTAAAATGGCACAACAGGCAATTCTACAGCTCATGATTATCAGTACAGATTGATATTACCGAACAGAACCAGCCACAGAATGATAACACAGAGCGGACAATGGCATCTGCGCAGTGGAGCAGCACAGCAGCCTGGGTGACCTTGAGCGCAGCCGCAGGAAGAGGAGGAGGAAGAGGAGAAGGTGGAGGGGGAGGCGGAGGGCAGGGCAGGGGAGATGAGCTGAGCCATGTTTCACTCTGACAGACAAGAGGTCCGGGGGAGCAGACCGACGGAAGGCTCTAAATCTGCAGCTCATTCTGCCCAGAGGAGCGCAGTCTACCCTCTCCCACATCTCCCACATCTCCCTCACCTCCCTCACCTCCCTCCTCTCTAAAAACACACCCGAGGATCTGAGATGCCACATTCCTGCCTCCCGTCTCGCACTCGATTGTCATCAAGTGGCGCTGAATGTGTTATTTTAAGATTTATGCTCTTCTCCAGAAAAACAGACGGTGAGCACTGAATACAGTGCGGCGCGATGACTGCACGCTCCACATAAACCACAGAGAAAAACACAACTTGCTTCAAATCGACAGGATGTTCAGAGCTGCAGCTATCGAGCACCTCCGAGTAGTTTTTTCTGAGTCAGCAATTCAGCCCAAGCATGTTCCTCCTCACAGCAGTGTCGTAACACCTGTATGTTTTCACATATATGATATGGATCAGCCACAAATTAACTGTGTTTAAGGAAAATTAAACTCCGGCGATAGGGGAATGCTTTTTTCTTGAGCAAAACATGTGACCTGGCGCCCTCTGCTGGCTCAGATAAATAAATACACCAAGCCTTAATTTCCTCAAAAATGCCATCAAAATAATTACAATTCGGAGGACATGATTACAATATTTTCTAAAGCACCAATAACGAATCCCTTAAATGCTCACATCACCAGACTCCATAATAAACGCTGGACGGTGCAGTGCGTAAGCTCCTGTAACACTCCTGTACATACACATCTTAAACGAGCTGCGTAATTTCCATAAAACACGTTACGGCGGGCCTAAAATTTAACATTTGCACAGACTTCAAACGGCACATCCATATTCAGCACCACCCCCCTGCGCCTCCTGGACTCCTCCCGCACGGTCTAGACTCCCAGCTGCCTGGCTGCTGCGCTTCGTTAGCGGGATTAGCTCTCGGGACACAGACGTTCCGCAGAAACTCCCTCTCCACGTCGAAATCCCCGCGCTTCTGCACGAATTTATCCACCATTTAATTTTACACTAATCTTCCCCCCGCAAACAGGTCGTCATTTGTTGATACCCCACACGTACGAACGCATCACCTGTTCATTCTCAGCGTGGAATTATGATTTTTAGGTTTGGGTTAATCCTCTTTCGTAAAGAGGGAAGTTCTGCATTCGATGTGCTCACTGAAGGCACAATATATAAAAAGTCAAAGTTTTAAATGTCGGAACAGTGATGTCATCAACTAGCAGCATTAAGAGGGAGGACATGATGGTGGTATTTGGTCACGTGACCGCTGTAATTACCCCAGAGAAGGTTAATGGAAACGAGCGAAGTGGAAAACGCGAGCAGTGAGCAGATCCTGTCTGCCATCTCTTCTGAAGTGTTTCTCGGGGGAAAACAGAGAGGAGGGCTTGGACCGGTTTTATTTTCTTAAATAATCAGGAGAGAGCCTGTCCTGTGGAAAACCGTGGAGAGCTGCTGGAGGGCAACGTAGCAGTTAATTGGAGGTACAGTAATTGAACCAATCGCTAAATCCCGCTCGCTTGAGCCGATTTACCTGCGCAAAGGGGATTGGCCTGTCCTGGTCATATTAAACCCGTTAAGCTTGGCCACTCTCAATATTATCCCCCACCAGCCTGTCGATATTTAATTATGAAAATAATAAATACCATAAACCATTTACCGTAAATGCTAAAACAGCCAGCAAAATCTTCATGGAGCTCATTCATGCTCACAGTGCAAGAGAACTAGCATGGACAAAAAAGAAAAAAACACAGCTCAGAGTTCCATTATGAGAGTCCAGTTCCTTACCTGTACGGTTCCAAAGTCGACGTTTTCGTAGTGGAAGTGGGCGCACTCGGCCAGCTTGGGGAAATGGCCCTTCGTGAAGGACAGCCTAGGGAAGGGCCAATATTAAGCATCATCACGAACCATCATCATCTTCAACATATCAATACTCTGCAAGCTCACGTCTCATAGACACACAAGGCCTCAGTTACTTTAGTGAATTTAGCAGCATGGCATCGTGGGTAGGGAGGTCTTTTTCATTCTCCAGCTCGCCACATTATGGATGTTTTATGTTTTTTTTGTTTTTTTTTTGGGGGGGGGGGGGGTCTTACTTTTTGACATTCTTGACCTTCATGCTGGCGGTGCTGCCGCAGGATCGGAGCGGGGGGTCGGCGGTCAGCTCCGGAATCTCCGCGCTCCTTGCCTGTCGACAGACCCACAGACATAACTAATCAATCCCCGTCCGCTCCTGCTGAATTCAGCTCCTCTCAGCTCAGCTTTGGGAACATTTAAACAAAGTCAGCCTCACACGATCAAATGAAGGCGACTCACAGAGGATTAACAACCGAAGACAAGGCATACCTCCTACACGCGACGACTTGAAGTTAATCTTTCAGTTAGGGAGTGCCACACAGGAAGCACACAAAGAACGGGCTTCCCTCCACAGCACCCTGGAGTTCTCCCCTCTGAGTCACCTCGGCGTTTACTCGAGGAAGCGTCTGACGTTCTCATCTCAAGTAAACGCTTACTCCAGCACAAACCTTCTGCGATACTCATGAAATATTCAGACCGCTCTTGTATTTCAAACACAAACTATACGGAACCGCTACAAAATCCATCAAGAACTTTGCCGGCGGTACTGACACCAAGATGTTGTTGGTTCGCTGAGTCATACAGCGAAAGCACGGACTGTCATAAAATAGAGACGACGTAGAACGTGAGAAGCCATTTCATTTAGTCATCAGGCATGGAATTAACAAAGAATTATTGCTAAGGCATGACCAAATCACCATAGACATCTAAATAAATGACAGACCACTTATCAGAGTTTTCCTTTGAGAGTAACGTTTGTGGGGGCTTTCAGAGTGAGGTCCATGTGACACGAAAACAGTTTAACTAATTCCAAATTACAACAGGCATTAGTGATATCAGATAAGGGGGAAATGAAGGCAGAGAAATCGGACGCCCACTGTTGGCAATTGTATCATGAAAATATTCATGAAAATAAATGTCGATGATTCTGCTGTGAGAAGTAGAAATAATATCATGTAATCCTGCAAGTGTGCCTCAGCATGCCTGTCTATGAAGCATATCTATGAGATGACCTAGCTGCAAACCCATGTGTTCTGTTCCACACCCAGGTACATAGCCTACTTCAGTCACCACAGTAGATCCACATGTACCATGTTCCATTCATCTTCCATTTTAGATCATCCATCCATCCATTACATATAACCACGTCCTGGTCAAGGGTCACAGGAGGTGCTGGAGCCTATCCCAGCATGCATTTGGCGAGAGGCGGGAATACCCCCTGGACAGGTCACCAGTCCATCGCAGGGCACACACACCATTCACTCACACACTCATGTGTAATTTCAGATAAAACTTATTAAAATTAGAGGTGTGCAGAGACATCATTATCTGTATCTGTATCTGTTCAACCAACAAAATTACCTGTCTGTGTATCTGTATTCGGACAGAAGACCGGAAGAGGCGTGGTTTATACGAAATCAGGCAAACATTGTATTTTCTAACCTAATATTCATTGGCAATGCAACTGTTGTGCCTTCAAAGCATCAAATTGATTTAATATTGGCATATAAATAATTATGAAATATATTTCCACATCCTCATACTGTACTTTTCATCTCTCTCTCTCTTTTTATTTTTTTTTACTAAACTAAGTTTTATGAACTGTCTGAACCTATGGTCATTCTAGCAGTACGCTCCAGGAAACAAGCTTTTTAACGATATATGATTCAACCAGGGCAGTTTTAAAACCGCAGAGGCATTTAATCATAAAAGATGCTATCATAAGCTCATTTTATGCTTTGTGTACTTGACGATGGTGTTATATTATCATCTAAATAAACTATTTATAACGATTATTTACCTTTAGTTTGTTCATTTTATGAAGCTATAAAAGTTATAGAAGCAAAATATCAAAAAAATATTAAAATTGGCATATGGAAAAAAAACCTGGACTGGAAGAAAAAAAACTGGACTGGAAGAAAAAAAACCTAGACTGGATGAAAAAAATATGGAGCCCCCTAAGGGTCATGGTAGGGATTTTTTATTTGTTTTTATCGCAGTGATTTGTTAACGTTGTTTTGTTAACGGTGTTATGTAAGGAATAAAAACGACGGGCTGTCCCGTTATTGGAAATTATACGACGGCTTGGCTGAATACTCGATTCTGATTGGTCCAAGGGTGGGCATTATTTCTCAGTAAAGAGACACCTCGGCCTTTTAACAGTTCTAAAATCAATGCGCTACAAAATCCAGCATTCTAAAGCAGTTTAAACAGCAACATGATTCTTCCACTTTTGAATTGTTACATCCCCTCCCCTTTTCAATATCCAATATTACAATTGATGGCAACGTTGAATCACATTTCTAGTTAATGTTGCTAGCTTTATTTACGCATCCCGCAAATCAGAATCGTCCCTTATTTTGACAATAGAATAGGCGTTGATTTAACTCATGGCTACGGTACGCATTTTCATCCGTATTTTTGTGAACGATTGCGTTTTGAAGACAATTCAATAGTTAGCTAGCTAGCCGGGACAGCAAGCATGCCTTGAGACCATTCTGACCTAAAACCAAAAATTTAAATATAGGCTAGGTAACAAGTGAGGGCGAAGCTGTTGTAGCGAGACAATGCTCTATCAGGAAGCTACTCGTAGGCAGTTCGAAACTCAATGACACTTTATTGAGAAACAAAATAGAAAGTAAGACAATCCTCAGATTTACACTTCGCCATAACGAACAGCAGAGAAGCCCCCCTGTAGCCTACAGCACCACTGGTTCGCTCAGGGTAACACATAGCTATTTATATTTATTCTAACGCCTAGTTTTTTAAAACTAAACTAAAAGCAACAAACACAATTCAGCTAGCACAAGAACACATAAATACACACGATAAATTAACTTTTTACACGTATTTACAATTTACAGTCCCACACAAACTATTTACAAAAGTCCGCACGCTGTGCATTCTGGGAGCTGCCAGCGCAGCCTGCCGGAACATCCTCCAGACGTCACACTATCATAAAGCTAGCTGGCATTCAAAACCCCTTTCAGAGGGCTGTCCAATAACGGGGCAGCTGGTCGTGGTTTATTCCTTACAACGGGGGTGGTGATGCGCTTAACCATGCCCCGAAGTACATTATTTTACAGTAACGGGACAGCCCGGAGAGGTTTATTACACTTATAAAACGGGTTACCAACAATGACTATATATGGTTACTTTTATATATATAGATTTTTATAGATTTAATCAGCTGAAAGTGAAATATTCTTCCGCGGGCATATGGGCATATTATTTTACCGTTGTCAAGCAAAACTCTGGTTGGTAGTTCTATTTGGACCGTCGTTATGCAAAAACTCTGGTTGGTAGTTCTATTTGCACCGTTGTTAAGAAAAAACCTCTGATCGTTAATTCTATGAAAACAATGATTCTATCAAGAAAAAATAGCTCCTTCTCGTTTTATACCATACAATTAGTTCATACCATGTACCGTACATTTTTTGTCAAAGAAATATCCGTTTCCATCGCATTATTCGTGCTTTCCCGAATACAGCATTCGGATTCTGATACATCCCTAATTAAAATGAGTCACCATCACTCATCCAGATTGGATTTGAATTATAAATAATAATTTTCAACCCTCCTGCTTACATGCTTATTCATTAACCTATATCATATTTGCCAAATTTACTCATTATTGCCCACTTTCATTAATTTTTCTTTTTCTTTTAGGTCTGCAGGAAACATTTAATTTGGCTAAAGCAAGACTTCATTTCAGTCTGGATGATGCCAAGTCAGCCAGCAAGCTTGCCAATGCACGCATTAGCTAGCAGGAAACAAAAGTCATTCAATAAGGACAAAAAAAACAATTAAGTGTGGAAGATCAGCATATGGAAATAAATTCAACCACACATGAACTTCACTATCACTGACCTCAGTGTGCATAGGGCAAAACACAATACGTGTTCCAATTTATTATTTTTTTTTCACATGGACAGCATAGGAATTATCTTTCTGCTATGTAGGTAAATCCACAGTGTGGGGAGAGAGATTATTTACATAATTTCCTGGCAAATCCACCCACATCCTGCCACCTCTCCTCTCTCTCCTCCAGGTGACAAAAAGTGTGAAAAATCTTTCAATATTGAAGTACAAATAATCCAGCCTATTCAATAACAGCAAATAACCGAAAACAAATTATATTCACACGGCACACTGTGAAGGAAATTACAAAAATGTCCTCTTCTGACCTCTTTTTTTGCAAAAACATTTAATGCAAAATGTCTATTTGTCAAAGGATTACAGGAAACATTCATCCAACAATATTCAATTTTTTATTAAACCAAAAAAAAAGCTAATCATAGAGTCTGAGTAAAAACATTTGCAGGGTTTAATTAATATATATATCCTTTTTCCATACTGTAGCATACGCATATTACAATACTACTGGTCAGTCATGTCCCTCAGGACGTATGCCCTTTGAAACATGCATTTCCAACCTGTGCTTTCACTGTGCCAGGAAACTGCGCTACTGAGCTGTGCAGTTACTGTGGCAGGAAACTGCGCTACTGAGCTGTGCAGTCACTGTGCAGAAAACTGCGCTACTGAGCTGTGCAGTCACTGTGCAGAAAACTGCGCTACCTGCGCAGCGGGATGTGTCAAATTCACAATAAGGTAAGGGATACCCTGCTGACTGGTGTCAGCAGGGGGTGCTGTGTCATTGAGAGCACAGTGTGATGTAATAGTGACTCGGGGTGTCTGGGCACACTGGCTTTGTGCGGTTGCAAGTGCGGTGTGCGCTGTGACGGACAGGCGCGTCCAGCAGGGGGTGCTGCGTCATTAAGAGTACAGTGTGATATAATGGCGTGTCTTGGGGTGTGTCTGGGCACACTGGCTCTGTGCGGCTGCGAGTGCAGGGCTGCATGCGCGGTGATGGACAGGCCTGTCCAGCAGGGGGCGTACCATGGCGCTGATGGTCTCCTCCCAGTCGGGACGCTCACGAGGGTGGATGCTCCGGGGCAGCTCGGGCACCACGTCGTCCTCCTCCAGGAGCAGGCAGGACCTCAGACTCCTGGGGGCAGAGCAGAGGCCATATTAAGCAGGGTATCCCTCCACCAGTCCTGGCTATACACCATATTTATACATGTAGCAGTAGCCTTGATCTGAACAAAGTCCCTCCCAAAGCCATTATGGTGAACAGCAGCCACCATCATTAGCAGCCATGATAGAAGTTACAACTGTGCAGCAGATGAGTATAAGTAAGCACTGTTCTCCACTACTGCTAGTGTTCTCCAGTAGATTTGTAGTGTTGTGTTCTGCAGCACGTCTCAGATGCATCACAAGGGACAAAGGCAGTTTAATAAAATTAGTATGCATGCCAGACCATCAGGCAAATATCCAGCGAAGAAATACAGTATGTACCTATTACAACACTCATAGAGAACCTAATGTGCAGCAGTGTAATATAATGGTTAGAGAACTGGACTTAAAACCCAAAGGTTGTAGGTTTGATTGACAGACAGGGCCGGGCATTGATCCAGCTGTATATGCACGAATACCATGCAAAAATGCAAACTGAGTCCGCTGCGTTGTGCGAAAGCCGCTAAATGTCAGCCGTGTGATGTAGCAGTTCCATATGTTCACCCCCACGGTCTAATATTAGAAGAGGAAATATGTAAATGTTTATGTAGTGCCATGTGTGAGACCGAGAGGGGGCGGAGTTACCTTACCCGCAGTCTAGCACTCCACTGCAGAAAACTACAGACAGCTAATTAAACGAGAGCAGGTGTCAGCAAGTTCCCAGCACTAGGGAACACTTCAAGTTAAAAGATCACCACTCATAAAACAGCAGGGAAAGGGATAATCAAGAATATCAGATGGCCGTGGCTTTATTATTTTCTGTGCTTTTAAACTGGCCGCTGCCTTTGTGTTGATAAGGAGGCAATTACATGGATGGGTAAAAAGAAGAGGAAGTAATTGAAATTCCCGGAGCGTGGACAACAGAAGGGCCGGCTGATTGGGTGAGGCACGCAAAGTTGTGTCGAGGTCAACGGGACGGAAACCGCGAGGCTGCAAGATTCTGAAGGAGCATCATGGGATACAGTCACTGGGCGGTGACAAGGCCATTCAAAAATCCAAAAACATTCAAAGACACAGACACAGACCACACACAGACACAGACAAAGACACAGACAGACAAAGACAAAGAAAAAGACACAGACCACACACAGACATGGACAAAGACAGACAGAAACAAAGACACAGACAGACACAGACAAAGACACAGACCACACACAGACATAGGCAAAGACAGACAGACACAAACACAGACACACACAAAGACAGACTCAGACAGACACAGACAGACACAGACAAAGACACAGACACACACCACACAGTCATAGAAATCAAGTATACAGGAAAATATGCAAAAAGAAAATATAAAAATGATTTGCTGTAACCAAGCAGACTGACACATTTTACCTGACGACAACAACACATTTGACCTACAAACAAAGGTTCCTTTCCATGACACAGCTGGGACATTAACATTATGGCTGTTGTCACGGTAATGACAGCAACATGAAACTGAAATATTTACAGTAAAATAAAATCTCCATATTGATGACTGCTGATAGCAGTGGAACGCCCCTGAGAAGCCAGCGTAATAACCTTAAGTACCTTGGGAAAGACAGTGATGCGATATGAGGAGGAGAAAACAGAAAGCTCTAAGCACTTAACACATGATTCATTGATCCAGCTAATCACAACTCGCCCTAAATGAGTCATGATACATAGCCCTGCTCATCTTAAATTCATATTTTAATCTAATACAATTAATAAATCCCATTCCACTGTGAATACACACACACAGACACACACAAACTTATATATATATATATATGCCCTGGCCTCAGAACTGGAGTTGGTCCCCAGGTGCTGCACTGTGGCTGCCCACTGATTCTGAGTAATGAGGACGGGTTAAATGCAGAGGACAAATTACCCCACGGGGTTCTATAAAGTATATCTTCTTCATCTCACTCACACACATGCACACAGTCTCGCACATGCACACACACACATGGTCCTCATGTTGAGAGAAAACAACAGAATCCAAATCCAAATTCTACACTAAGAATCAACTCTAGACCTTTTATTAGCTTCCTTGTGCATGAATGAATGATGCAACAATACACAGCTGGCCAGGAAACAGCTGAGCAGCAAGTTGTCCAATTACATCTGGCCCCCTAAAATGGCGGGACTATAAAAAAGGGCCATAATTCCAGCATGGTTCACTCAATATGGATGCGATCACGGGTAAAGTAAAGCTAATAGTCTGCACTTTGACCTCATATTCATCGCTTCATTTCAAATCCAATGTGCTGGATTACAGAGCCAAAACAAACAAACAAAAAATAATAGTGCCACAGTGCAAATGGATATAAACACAGTGAGACACAAACACACACACAACAATGCACACAGGATATTTATGGATGTCCTTGTGCGACAGACTGCCAAATACATAGGGGACACAACCTGGGGCCTAGGGGGAGAAAGTGAGCACTGATGCAATCACAGCATCATACGGATTTTAAAGAGGTGAAGAGACACTCGCATCCTTTCAGAAAACAACACTGTGCCTCACTTTCTCTGGAGCATATTTCATAAGATCCACGTTTAAGAGAAGAAATCATCACAAATACGCACACACACAATCACACATACACACGCACATGCACACACACACACACACACACATACATACATGCTCACACACACACGCACACACACACACACAAAAGAAACGCCGACACATAAAAGATAAAGGACCACACACCATGACAAAAAGAGGCATGCAGGCATGTAGGAGCACACACACCCATACACACACACACATGCGCACACACACACACACGCATGCGTGCGCGTGTGCGCATGCACGCACACACGCAAGTATTTATATGTATTCGACCTCAAACTGTCATCCCCGCTGCAGAGCAGCAATGCTTGCATCCCAAATCAATTGGAGCAGAGAGGCAAGCAGCTGTTGACCCAGAAAGCAGAGTGCACAACTACAACAAACGTTCCGGGGCCTGGGAGCCAGAAAGCAGGAAGCTCACGCCATGACACCAGCACCACCCAACAGGTTCGCTCCGAGACCGCGTCACACAGCATCAGTTACGGGCACACACACACACTCACACACACACACACACTCAATGAACGCAACTTACATTCACATTTCAATGTAGAGGTCGTTTATAAAGAAAACCATTCTGCAGTGGGCCTGCCTACACAACAGCGCCATGAATAAACGCACAGGCACACGCCTCACAAACTGAGGATGACGTTCTCTTTCGGGATGGAATTATATGGCCGCTTCGAGGAATGCTTCAAGGCCATTAGGCAGTTCTGATAAATAGGCCTGGGATCAAAAGAAATAGTTTCGACGTGTCATCTGGTCACCCACAGAAGAGAGCGAAGCGGAAGATTTACTCCACAGCCCTTCTCTGAGCTTTCTAACGAGGCGTACGTACGGAAATGATCACGGAGGGGAATCGAGTAACGAACCACACAAGTGCTTCTAAGAGTCTTCTGCTGTCACAAGGGGCCAGAACCAATGGCAGATTTCAGGCACCGTACCGCCAGAACAATCGCATTCACACCGCGTGACAGCCTTTATGTTTAAGGTGCCCTTTGATGTCAGTGTAACGGCTCCCGCATGCTGCAAGCGAACGGGTTCGTACGACGCGTTGTCTGACCGCGTCGGACAGCGCTGCTGCTCGTATCTTTTCCCAAGTAGAGAATCACAAAGGTGAGACAAGAAGCTGTCCGTCATAGAGTGGAGTGGGATTTAGATCTCCATCCAAGTACGGGTGACTTCTGTGTCTTCATAATTGCGAAGAGTCATACAAATGTGCATAATGGCAAAAGCACTCAGACGGTTTTTCTTCGAAGATGTTCATGTTAGCCTTTTGAGAATTTACAGACCACCTGAAAGCCCACCCATTTCACAGCCGGCCGATCGCAGCGGAAAGCGGGTGCGGACTTCAAAATGTCAGTTTCGGAAAGTTACAAAGCCCCCGTGATCCGAATGTCGAAAAAGAGGCTTTCCTAACGATCTCAGACTTTTCGAACAGCAGTTGGTTGGAAGCATGTGGAAGACCTAAGGAGCCCCTCGTCCAATCACAGGCTCCGTTTTACAGGGGCGAGGGAGCTCCAGTGAGGCTCGGCGATAAAGGCCCACACCACCAGCGCAGGCCGGGGTTTACGGCCTTAAAAAAACGCTATTCATTAGCTTACTCGACTGCGACCGCGAGCCTGCAGCGGTTACCGGGATACCGACGGATTATTTCTCCCCCCCCCCCCAACAACACAGCGGGTCCCCACACGCTACTAAGGTGTCACGGGCAAGACATATGCCTGCGCTCTGACGGGCACAGGCCCTGCTGCAGGACTGCGCAGGCTGTACGGGGAGGGGAAACGGGGAGAGAAAAGGCGCTTCGTCATTCCGCGCTGCTCCTAGCGTAGCCGCGGGAGGCCCCAGCCGCAGAGCTGACTCACGCAGCCGCCCGTTCAGAATGGCGCAGGAGGAGGGGGGAGGGGGGGGGGATGCGTTCAGACCGTGACGAATGAAAACCTGCCGTTTTCGAGAGCGAGGAGGGTGACGGGTGACAGGCTGATTACGGGCGGCGGCTGGCGGATCGCACAGGGGCCCCGAACGTTCGTCACACACACGCCCCCCCGTCACGGCGAAAGCGTCGTTTCTGCGCTTTGAGGAAAGGCCGGTGAGTCAGTGCTCTCTGATGGCGGGGCACGACGATATGTGATAAACGTGCAGTCGACTTGGATTCAGGGGATTATCTTGTGAGGCAGAAGCCCTAAAAGTGTGCAACAAAAAATGCCTACAGAGGGTCGGGGCTGCAGTGTAGTATAACGAGTAAAAAGCTGCTCTTGTAACCTATAGGTCACAGGTTCGATTCCTGGGTCGGACCTGCATTGCTTCAGTATATATCCAGCTGTACATAAATGGACGCAACGTAAAATGCTATGTAAAAGAGATGTGTAAGTCTCTCTGGTAAACGCCTGTAGTGTAATGTCAGAGAAGCGTTTCCTCTCCACTCATATCTGGCCCATTTGATGCAGCCTGTACGCATCGGCCTCTCAGTGCGTCTCAGTCTATCTCTGCCTCCTTCTAAAGCAGAAAGCAATATCTGACAGAAAATCAGAGCTCAGCGAGGGAAAGGCACGCTGACTCACTTTGAATCAAACCACTACGCTGCTTCAGTGCCAATTTCCAATCCAGTGCGCGAGCCGTTTCCCAATGCACGCTCATCCAGAGGAACCCCCTGGAACAGAATCACCGCTACGGAAAACAGTAGCATCAGTGCCGCCCAGCCCAAGAACCGAACGCAACGTCAGATGAGAAAAGGCGCCGAACAGCTGCTCGGCTCGCTGCAGATGCGCAGCCCCACGGCAGCCACGCTCCTCCACGCAGACGGCAGGTTTGCTTTTCATTCGGCGGTGATTATACTGAGTACCTGTCAGGCTCACACTTTCAGACGCTGAGCGATGAGAGAGAGAGCTGAATGTCAACACTAAAAAAAAGCCCGCGGGCTTCCCGCAAAACGGTTTTACGCGAGTCCGACAAACTCTGAGAAGGACCGGTCCTTCCAAAGGCGGCGGTACCCAGCGGTTCGGTTACGGCGGGAACGCGGCGGAGACCGCGTTTCCTTCGGGCCCTGATAGGCCAGCTCCGTCTCTCCGTTTACAAATCTCACACCATTTTATGGACTCCTCCCTTCCAGGGAGGCAGGGACAGGCTGGTATTTATGACCGACCAATCGGAGGGGCTTGATTGCCTTCTGGGATAGATGGGCCTCCAATAATGTTAATGTGACTTGTGGCAGCGATAAGACTATGGCTAATTACACATGCGGAATCAGAGAGAGCGGGCCTTATCGCGCGAGCAGATGCTCAGAAACAGATGTGGATTTGCACGGCAGCAGTTTCGGCTGCACCCGACAGGCACTGTGTCTCAGCCGTACGCGAAGCTGGCTCATCCGTGAAAATTCTGAAACACAGGCATATCCACAACAGCATTAAAAACACAGTCTCATCTCCTACAGGTTATTCACTGAAACGCATCAAAACTGTACCACCAGAGAAGCAAAAGTATTTAAAAAACCTAAGAAGCTAAAAATCTCAATTATCAACAATCCACTCAGTCCAGCGCTTGCTTTAACAGTTCATTCCAACGGCAATGCAAATGTCCAACTAGCGCCATCCTTCCAAAACTACTCAACAGTGAAGAGCTCATTCTGCTGTGGAATCCTCTCCTACTGATGCACTCACAGCTACTAGAAGTCAGTGCTGGGCACGAGCAGCAGTGCAGAACTGGACGTACCGTACTTTAGGTCTGATAAACAGAGGCCCTCAAAAAAAAAAAAAAAAAAGAAAGAAAAACAGCCCAAATTGATTACCGAGGCTCCCCAGGACAAGCATTAATATTCACCGCCTCTCCTCTGCTTCTCCGTTCAGCCGAAGACATGATTTTCAAACACGGTGAGCTTCTTTTTTTTGATTTGGGATGTAGACATCACGGGCATGAGAACCTCTCTCAGAAGCGTTATTGATCAGCCTCAGTCATATGCAGATTACTGATTACTGGCCCGTTGCTAGCAATGGGACTGAGACTGACCCATTCACTCTTACCACCTCTCTCTCTATAAATACATAAAAGGGAAAGTACAACCAACCACCTACAGTGGAAAGACATGAATCTTGAAATATGAGAAAAAAGCATAAATAATGGCATATAAAAATGAATATAATGCACAAGGGAAAGAAACACTAAAGGTGGTTAAAAGCTCAGGTGTTTTCAGAGGCTTTGTGAGCACGCTCATTCTGCGTGGTCTGTGTGGTCTCCGAGGAGGACAGGCAATTTCTCAATGTCCTGTACAACGAGAAATATTGCATGTATTGTTGTTTTGCAGAAGCAAACGTTTTTTTACTTCCCCCATATTTCTCACATTTTGTGGTGATGTGCTGTTCTGTCATGACCTGTAGTATGTAATGGTGCAATCGCAGCCTGTTTCAGCCCATCCTAACCAAAGCAGGAGATATTGCTGTTCTGTTTGGGTCTCGTGAGTAGACATGTTACAGTCTATCTTAACCATATCACAATAACCCAACACAGTCCCTTCCCTCCCTTTCCACATACAGTAAACGTGTCCCACGAAGAACGGCCAAAAACAGCCACTTCTGTCCACTGAGGTGAACGCACTGCCAGACTGTGCCAGGGGCCCTTCAGCTAGCAACACCCTAGCAGCAGCCAGCTGGTCTCTTACTAACAGCGACGGGCAAATTGATTCTCCAGCTGCTCGGGCGACATCTTATTTTTCCTGCCATGGAAACCAAACTGCGAAGCGCCAAATCTCGGGAGACAACCAGCGAAATTCTCTTGGCGGCGGATGAATGGAGCTCACACAAAAAAAAAAAATGAAATGCACAAAAATCTGATTAGTCATTTCAGCAGGATGAACGTTCAGCCACACGTCCCCCGATTGGACAGGTGAGAGGGAGTCGCCGACGGCAGCGCTAAGCGCGGGGGCATATTTTTTTACAGGAAAGCGGAGCTCAGGTTTCTGTGGTTTCCCGTTTTCTTGGCTTAAACGCGGCAGCAGTCAGCGCGTGCTACGCAGCCAGTGCCCCGGCCACACAAACTAGCATCATTAGCAGCAAAGCAAGAGAAACCACCCCAGGAAACACCTGACCATATCATATTTTAAAATGTGCCACTTGCAAAGGCCTATGAGAATTTATAATCGAATGCAACGTTAGTAAGGGATATATGGTGGGCGGCTAATTTTTTTTTAACCAGCAGACGAGGTACATTTACATTTTTTGATATTTTTTAAAAAGAGTTTTTAGAATGTTTTTATTAATCCAAACACTGATTTTTTTTTTCTTGATCTAGCTAACTTGCAGAGTTGTTTATATACCTTGCCAATGGTAACCAATGGTGCCAAGTAGCATTATATCCAACCTAGTAATTAGCTAGCTATAATTCACAATGGTGGAATGCTCTCGTGATAGCAAAAGTGCGCCTTGCCAAATCTGTTCATTTAAGTTGACGACAAGTATTGCTAAGGAATAATTATTGCAGTGTGCATGTAAACAGTGTGTACTGTATGTTTGCAAGTGAGTGCATGCATGAGAGTGAGGATAGAAGTTCAGAAGTGCGAGAACGAGAACGACTCAATACTTAAATCGCAAATATCTCCACAAATTGTTTCTCGGTCTTTTAAACGCACTTTGCTTCTCATATGCGTACATATATAATATATGCTAAGCTCCGGCTGCTATGGTAACGGTGAGTGTACAAAATTTGGACACAGTTCAGTTTAGAGAGAGAGAGCAATAGAGAGACTGAACGGGCGGAAGATAATCCTGGAAGAGCGGAGCATTCCAGCAGACTACTCTCGGCCAAAAGGGTGGAGGGACGCTTGTCCCGTGAAATGGATTTACACTGAAATGAGAGTGGAATCAGCCACACTCCAACACATGCAGGGCACTCTAAACTCTCCTGGTCATGTGATCTCCACCCAAAGCCTGCCTAAATTTGTCAGAATTAGAACCCCTGCAGCAGGCAGGGAAAGAGCCTGGCTAACAAACTTTGCAAAGTCATGTTTTCCAAACGGAAGCAACCGTGTAGTAAATGAACACACCCGTATATACCTTACCACGGTATGGTATACCATGTACACACATACCCATGCACACACAGAGTTTAAATAGTTCATACATAGTAGTTTACAATATCTAAATCGCCATATTTTACAGATGTTCCAGTAATAAAATCTATATAGAAATGATCGATATAGCACATTACACATAAGAGAACTTCATCATGCTGACTATATTTGCTTTGAATGAGCTGATTTGCTTTTTCTAGAACAACCGAGGCTGAAAATAGAACAGAAAATGGACATCACTGCCTTACACGCGCACACCTTCGCATAGAAGCAGACACATAGGGTACAAACGTACACATGCGCACGCACACACTGGAGCTAAGCAAAAAAACACTTTCTTTCACCTTGATACAAAGAGGGATTCGGGACTAAAAGTCTAAAAGGTGACAGCGACCATTAATAAGAACTATGCGCTCTCTCCTCTAAACTGCATACATGAACACACACACACACACACACACACACACACACACACACACTCGCACAGGCGCACACACACACACAGGCACAGGCACACACTCGCAGGACTACGGACAGAGACATTTTAACGCGGCGAGACGAAAAGGGGGAGCCCGAGACGGAGAACAAGTACGACAGGATGAGCAGAGGAGAGGAGAGGAGGAGAGGAGCGGAGGAGAGGCGCATGCAGGGTGTGTCTTTACCTGTCAAGGGCGTCATGGCTCCCGGTGGCTCCGAGCAGCAGGAGCCCCAGAGCTGCACTGTCCTCCGACGCGGACGCAGCAGGAGCAGCAGACCCCGCAGCTACGGCAGCAGCAGCAGCAGCAGACGCAGCACCAGCCGCAGCAGGCCCGCTGCCTGGCTCCATACTACTGACTCACTGCAGGAACTGCCTATCAGGGTGTGGGGGGAAGGGGGGAGAGGGGGAGGGGGGGGGGTGAGAGCAAGGGAGAGATCAGGCATCTGTTTGTATCTAAGCTCCCAGAAAAAAGCCAGAAAGAAGATCTAACTAACCCCCTTCTCTAAAAAAAAACAAATCTCTGCAACCTGCTAGAAACGAGTAAAGTGCAGCCGTGAAGATATCATCGGCTAAAGCTTCAGCATGAGTCAGAATACAAACAGAAAACTGCTTTACGTTCAACACAGGCTGAACATTAAGTAGCATTAACAATTACGAGATATACAAGCATCTTATCTGGAAGGTTTCTTTAGCCCCACCAAAAGTTTTGAGTTTATATTCAAAACCGGCTGAACGAAGATGAGAAACTATGATGGAATACCCGATATCTCGTTTAGGACGATTCTGTCAAGCTCTCCTGCCCAGGTGAACCCATTACAAAAGTTGAAAGAAGCCCCATTATTGCCATTCTACCCCACCCTCCCCAAATTTCTCAATTGTACCCTGAGCCCACTGATCACCTCAGCTTGCCATTTTCAGCACTAGACCCACTTCACATCTTTACTTGTTTGATGGTCAGTTTCCACAGGTATTACTATTTTTTTGAAAATGTATGGGATGTGTCAGGCTTAAATGGAGATAAGTGTCAGGCTTAAATGGAGATAAGATCTCATTTTCGGTGTGTTTACCAGAATTACTTTTTATTGTTTGTGAAATTTCTGCTTGGTTTTCTCAAGAAGCCAAGGCTACAGGAAATATCCTTGAGCTCATCTGAGAGGGAAAATGCATAATGAACACCTGGCCCAAGCAGAGAGAGGCACAAAATTAAAATATTAAGGACATCAACAAAGCGGGAGAGATGAGACAAAATGAGTCCTCTCTCATGTTGAACAATAAAAATTATATGTGAATACAACGCACACACAAACGCACACACACACACACACGTGTGCGTGTGCATGCACACACACGCATGCACGCAAGCACACACATGCACACATGCACGTACATACACGCTCACATGCACATAGGCACTAATGAGTTTGATTGGTTGAAATGAGTTGCCATGAACATTGAAGCTGGAACATTTGTCACTCCAAGTCAAAGCATGCTCTCCCTTGTTAAACACCCTTCTGCTGTTAGCATGCATTATGTAGTTTCTGTGTCTTAAAAGAAGACCGCAAAGTACAACAGGGATGATAGTCTCACAATTCATTCTTCCCTGGCAATAAAGCTCAGTCTAAGAAGCAGGTTTATTTTGTGCATTGTTGCATGTTCCATCAAACGTAGGCACGCACGCACGCACACAGACTTCTCTTCCCCTGGACGCTGCAGATAAGTTGCCTATGCCCACACCTTCAGTTCTGTTCAGCCTGAAGGACTGCTCCTGGCACAGTCCTGGGGTCAGAAGGATGGCATTGCCATGGATACAGCGACAGCCTCGGTATTGTTGGATATTTATTGTGCAAGCCAAATTCCGAAAAGGCCAGTAGCGAGAGCAAACACACTGCAGAGGACAGCCGAGGAATCCATTACCGCCATTCAGGCTCTACGTCTTAGCAAAGTTACCAACGCAGAAGCTAAGAGTGTGAGGAAAACGCGAAATGAATGGGGGGGAGAAAAGCCTGCTGTCACCTTCTGGCATTATAGACATGGCTTTTAAAATGGCCCCCCTGTGCTTTAACAGCCATTCAAAGGTGGCCTGATTTTCTTTTGTCGTGGTGAGCGCACCACGGCAACCCATCTCTCCAGACTGGGACTGGGTCTAAAAGCCGAAAGCAGTACAGGACAAGCCTAGAAGTGTACACACAGTATCCTGAATTATTTATTTATTTATTTTATTTACTGTGAGTCATTCCAAAGGTATTTGCTGCACATGTCTGATAATAAAGAAGCATGACCAAAAACAATATGCATGTTGTTCTGAATGAGTTTTTGAATAGAACAAAAACACATGAAAATAGTTGCATCACCACAGCACTAATCAGCTCTAGTGTACCAGCTTTCACAGGCAGGCTGTATGGCTATAAACACACAGAAAATCATAAATGCACACGCCCAAAAACAGAAGGAGAGCACAGACACACAATTCCACCAGTATGCTGCTCATCCCAATGAACTTCAGCGAAATTAGTCTGGGAGATGTGACAATGACTTGTCTCTTAATAAAAATGGCTGAGAACAACCAGTGTTTGAACATACAGCAGTGTCAATAAACCTTGGCCATTCGAAGCAATGCCGGACCTTTCATAGCCTGGAACAGAGGTATATGATCCCCATGAACGGCAATGAGATGAGAAAGAGCAATCAGGACAGATCTCTCCCTCTCTCTCCTCAGTCTTATTGTCTCCTCTCAGTCTCCCCTCAGTCTCCCCTCCAACTCCTGTCAGTCTCCCCTCTGTCTCCCCTCAGTCTCCCCTCCATCTCTGCTTTGTCTCCCTCTCTATCTCCTTCTCAGTCTCCCTCTCAGTCTCCCCTCAGTCTCCCCTCAGTCTCTGCTTTGTCTCCCTCTCTGTCTCCTCTCTGTCTCCTCTCTGTCTCCCTCTCAGTCTCCCTCTCAGTCTCCCTCTCAGTCTCCCTCTCAGTCTCCCTCTCAGTCTCCCTCTCAGTCTCCCTCTCAGTCTCCCCTCCACCTCCCTCTCTGTCTCCCTCCCTCTCCACCTCCCTCTCCGTCTCCCTCTCTGTCTCCCCTCCACCTCCCTCTCAGTCTCCCTCTCAGTCTCTGTCTCTCTGTCTCCTCTCTGTCTCCCTCCCTCTCCACCTCCCTCTCTGTCTCCGTCTCTGTCTCCTCCCTGTCTCCCTCTCTGTCTCCCTCCCTGTCTCCTCTCTCTGTCTCCCTCTCTGTCTCCTCCCTGCTGTTCTGTTTCAGGCTGCATGGTGAGGATTCAGCCAGCTGTGAAGACCCAGGATGTGGGATAAACCCTGACTCGGCAGAATCAGACAGAGCAGCCCGGGAGCAGACCCAGACGGCGTTCTCAGGGCGCTGGCTTAACCTTGCCTGGAGGAGGGCGTAGCCAACGCGCCACCCCAGCGCAGCCGGCAAACATCAATAAAACGTTTTTCTGACATTTTCAAATGTCAAAAAAGGAGACTTTAAATCTGCTTGGAACCCCAGGAGCAGGCAGTAGGCTACACCAGTGCTACGGTACGACCAAGGAAGCGCCCAATGATGATTTACAAGAATAGCACAAACAGAAAAATAGAACACAGAATGTAGCCTACTTTTCCCTGCTTCCAAAAACCTTTATTTTTTGCCCAGACTACCAAACTGTGATGTTTTAAAGTCAAGGACACTACCAGTTAATTCCGTCTCCATACACAGACACACTCACAGCAAAGTTTGGTTTTAGATGAACAGAGACGAGCTCGTGTCAGTGCGTCGCGCTATCGCAAACCGCAGGGTGACTCCACCGGGCCGGGCCCCCCTTCGCTCGGCCTGCGATTACTCATGCCTGATACGCTACAGTGGCCGTGACCGATCATTTAATGAGATCCCAATCACCTCGCTCTGCACGCGCCCCGTCGACTGACGAGCCCGACACCAGCGCCCGGCTCGTCGCGCTTCCAGCCCGCTCGTGCCCTCGTTTCCTCTCTGCGTGTGGCCCGCTCCTCCGCTTTCTCATCCCTCCTTCCGCTGTTGTTTTGATCCGCTTTGACATGTGAAGATGGTTTTCTTTTTTCTTTTTCTTTTTTTTTGAAACAACCCTGAACCAAAGCAGAATTGATTGCAATGGCTTTGCAGAGGGCTGCAGAGTTGCACAGCTAGTGAACACACGGGTGGAGTACCCTTGAGTAAAGTAGTCACCGCTAATTACATCAGTGCAATGGCCACCTGTAAAGGCAGATAACACACAGAGGCCATGTAGGCAGTGCTAGATAAGGGCATCTGCCAAACAAATTAATAACAGAGAGGGAAACAGAGAGGGAAACCGAGAAGCGGTTTGAGCCATTCTGAGGTTTGACGAGAAACAGGACAGCGCACCAATTAGAAGCTGTCTGCCGGGATTACACCAACCAGCTTCTCTCAAGACCTGGAATGGCTCAGTTTGTTATGCAGAGAAGTACAATTTTCATATCCGCTGTATTATACACAAGTCATGTGCATCTGCAGAGATTTTCATTAACTAATGGCAGGCACAAGCTAGTGGGCTCTGCTCTTTTAAATGCAACGCGCGCACTGATCTATACCAAAGCTTTTAATTTGACTCCCAGAGCTCGTTGACATTTAGCACACGTCTCTCAGATAAATTGCAGTGCTCAAAAGACACGCATTCAACTTTCTCGAGAAAATTTTAGGATACCTGAAGCAAAATTAAAAAAAAATCTTTTTGAATGATTTTTAAATCTTCTACTTTCTCTTCATTATGAACTGCATCATACAGCAAACACAAAATTGGAGAGAACAGAAAGAACCCTCAGACGTTGTAGCAGTCCCACAACAAAAGCAAAAAAACAGTAGCTTTGTTCTTGAGGTTAAAGGTGACGCAACTTTTGACAAGAAGCTGGTTGCAGATAATCTCTATGCTAA
Source organism: Anguilla anguilla (assembly GCF_013347855.1). Lineage (NCBI taxonomy): Eukaryota > Metazoa > Chordata > Actinopteri > Anguilliformes > Anguillidae > Anguilla > Anguilla anguilla. Next base: position 13,371,246 of record NC_049212.1, on the reverse strand, counting down.
TTCTCACAACCAGTGCTAATAATTGTGGTTGAGAATCTTAGATGCTGACAAACGGATTTGTCCCAAGTTACCCTATTGACCAAGGAAAGATTAGCACAGGAAGGATTTCTTGCACAAGAACCATGCAGGGTTTAAGTTCTTGCAAGGTAAGAGCATTCGCATGAGTCAGATATGATATGACGCTGCGGCAGATGGCTGGTCCCAGTCCCAGCTGAGGCCACACCTCAGAGTACCAGCATTCAGAACTAGTGGCACAGAACATTCATTTCATGCCAGTGGTTCTTGACATATCCGGAATGCTACATTCACACATGACTCGGTCACCACCGTACAAGAAAATCACTTGCTTTTCAGGCCATTTCAGGAAGCAAAATAAATCATTACACTATAATTACTTTCTTTGCAACAGTGAAGCAATGACACTGACCATTAATTTTAGCTCCAATAGAAGGGAATGAGCACCCTGAGATGCTGAGAAAAAATAAAAATAAATTTACAATCATAAATCTCTACTTATGTGTGAGAGCTTAACAGCTGAATTTGGTCCACTGAACATTTGAGACACAACACCTCTAAGGCAAGACTATATATTTCCCTTCACAAACAAAGGCTCATCTGCACCTATGAGTCTATGAGAGTTAAAGATTACTCCACAGTATAGGGTAGTGGGGGGAACAGACTAACAAAATATGACAGAAATCATACAAAGTAGGAAGTGGTGCAAAAATACCTAATTACCCATCCATTAATCCGTTAATCCTCGTTGATTGTTTAACCTTAAAAACAGATCCAGGGAAAATGTGAGCAGTTATGGAGCAGGATCAAATCACAGATAATAAGGAACTTGGCAAACCACAATCCGTTGCGTTAAAAATGCATTAAAAATGTGCAGATTTCAGCCCGCCCTGCTATAACAGCGCAAAAAATAGACGACATGGAATTACATGAGTGATTTACCTGCTGCAGGCAGACACGGCCTAATCCTAACCCCGCTGCTGATGGAGGCTCTAAAGAGGAGAAGCTCCAGGACTAGCAGGTGCGCAGCGAGAGCACGTTTCCCCGTTTGCTCAAGCGCAGCTTCGTAAACCCGACTGCAGCAGTTCTCAGGACGAGCGACAGAGAGAGGATTCTCACGCCGCACGTCGGCTGTCTCTGTCCCACGACTCGAGGGTGGAAGAGAATGCTCACTGGGCATTTTCGACTACACCGACTCTCAAACATCAACACTCACAGGGCCAAATGAAGAACATTTTAAACATCTTCAAACCTTTTCAAATACCAAACTTTTTATGTGCGTAAACAATTTATCATTGACCAGACTTCCAAAATGCAAACCTGCTGTATGAAGTGATAAACACAAAATTGCTCAGCTGAAGGAATTAAGGAGGCCTAGCATGTGCGATCTGACACAGCTCAGGAAGCAAACTCAGATGCACCAGGGGGCTGCGCTTCTCTCCCCGTCCCAGCAGCGTGTGTGCGGGCGAACAGAGACAGAGTGTGCGGTGTCCCAGGAGAGCGGTTCCCCCGCCGGTTTCTCTCAAAACAAAATCCGGTCCGACACCTGCACAGCTCCCGGCACGGTTCAGTTCACATCACCCGGGGGACGATCGAGTTGCACAACGTCAACAGGAGACCGGTCTGACAGCACCTACCGCATTACCCGCTGTTAATCCGCTGACTCAGAAGCACCGTTCTGCTTGTTTGGGCTAATATCTAGAGGAAACATTTATTCCAATTGTTTGGACTACATGCGATGGCATTTCAGAATCCCAGCGTTCTATAGGCTGGAGAAGAAATGCTGCTCCTTAATTATCTCTACAGGAGCTCAGCAGGGCGTGAGTAGAGTCTAATGTCTTAATACACGGGTACAACAGAAAGAGTTGCTGCTTGGCAGGAAGGATAAAAGAACATGAGCTGTAAAGTGGATGAGGAGACAAAAGGAACGAATGCACTTCAGAAGTTTTCGGAGGTTAAATTTACTGGCAACTATAGAGCGCATAGAAAACACAGATCTGATAAATTACTGCTGCACATGAATGGGGGAGGCAACTTTTGGCAACCTCAGTAACAGAAAAGGGACTGGTCATGTGTCAGGGCGCTTGCCAAAATTCCAGCACGCCCAGACATTCCAAATAAATCCCGTTTTATCATTCCTGACACTGATTTAATGTTACGTAGCAGAAAACTAATACAAATCCCCTGCACACAACAGGCTATCAATTTCTTGCAGATTAAAAGCTGTATGCTTTTACGACAAAGAAGGACTGCTTTTACATGTACTTTTGTGATCAATATTCCTATATTGATTTTTCAATAAAAACATCAATTATATGGTTTTTGGAAGCCTCACGATTGCTTCACTTGCTCTTAGAAAAGTAATTCCCATGGTACCTCTGGACAGAAGTGTAAATCCCAGTGTTTTTCTCAGGGAACACCGTCTCTCTCTATCTGTCCACCTAACCGAACCTCAACAAGTGAGTGCCACTGCCAACACAATCAACTTTGATTCATCAGGTGTCACTCCAAATTACAACCGAGTCCTCAGTTGAGCTACCTGGTCAAATTAACGTGTGCATGTGTGTGTATGCATGTGTATGTGTATTAGAATTAGCAGACCGTACGGCATTGAAACTGGTTCCAGCGTTGCATCCTGGGAATTGTCAGAAAAATTGGAAATCAAAGTTGACCGTGAGAGGGCGTGTGCCCGTGATCGTTATGGAAACCGACAGTTCCTCCCAAGCGCGTCGTCGAGGCGCGGAGGCGTCACGAGGCCACGGAAGGTTAAGATGACGAAGGCGCCCCCAAAAAGGCTGCCAAACGGCGACTAGCGAAGTCGGCATGGGAGACCGAGTCTGAGAGGTACGCTGAAGAGGACGGGGGGGAGCAGGAGGAGCGCAAACGCCTCCGGGGGAAAAACACGGAGAGAGGGGAAGACAGAGCGGGGACGGAGGCTCGCCTCCGCGAATCACATGCTCCGAAAGCACCGGCCTTGGCGGGATTTACAGCGGGGACTTCCAAATGAGCCCTGCTTCAACGGCACAGAAACATCAAAAAATAAAACACTTTTCATCTCGGCAACCCAAAGGGTCACGCACTAGTTAGAAGACGAGTGTGCAGTGCACAAGGACTCTACAAAGGGCACCTTGCCTCATTTCCTGAATAATTACCAGTGTGACACACGGTAAATATCATTAAACACTTTCAAATCAAATCAAAGATTCAGATGAAAGGTCAGTATGTATTTTTAAAAAGTACCTCAGGGACATGTCTGGGGCAAGTGCCAGTGCCGTTCACAAAGCGGTTTTTATAAATTCTTGGCACATTCACCAAAAAACTGTCCCCGAGTTATATTTCTATGAACCACAATACCTTCTCTAAAGCGTTTAACTGAATAGGCAGTACACCTGTACCAAAACTGGAGGAAGGAAACTTGAAAATGATCCCTGTGTAAAGAGGAATCAGGATTTCTCATAGAACCACCGCAGAACACTTCTGAGGTAATGGAGGAATATAAAAGTTAACGGCCGTACAATTCATTGGCACCCTCAGGAAAAGCTGAACAAAATGAAGAACCATTCAATAATTCCGTTGCTTTCCAAAGTGTGCTGGGAAGTGGGTCAAGAGATTGGTCAAATTAAACACAACATTCCCAGCATGCCCTGGACTAGAGTAGCAGTTTGAGGTCAAACGATAAGCAGAAACACTAACCTTTTAAATATCAGCACAATTACTGACTGATTTTTTTTTTTTAAAGTTAAAAAAAACATTCCAACATTCAGAACAAAATTATTTCATATAATTACATGCTTGAGTTGGCTGAATGTGGTTAGCTGAAAATTTGAGCAAAATCAAGAAAGAATTTTACCCAGATCAGCTCCTTGTATGTCCAGGTTGAGAATTGTGACATGTTAAAATTGAATTGCATTAAATTGCTAAATACACTAGGCTACACTGGAACTCAAGCAGGTGAAAGTGCCTGCTTAAGTCGTGGGCACAGGACATTTGAGGAACCCTCTGTTTATCGTCTTCTGAAACATCAGGGTGTCTGTTCCACAGGCTCCACAGTGAGAGTGCCCTCTGAGTGACTCAGCAGATCTGCACGGTCAGTTTCACTGCGAGGGGAGCGGAGGACTGCCGGTCCGGGTTCCAATTAATTACCGACCTGCGAGCCGTGCCAAACACCCACAAGCCCGCGAGCGTGCCAACACGTTCACCCCTGCAGCAACAACACGCCTGAAGCAACTTCCTGTGTTGCAGTTTAAATGCAGAACAAACACAATGGAGAGGTAAGGCTTTAAACTGACTGTCACCGTTCTCATTAATTACTGTAGATATTTTCATACAGGGTGATGCAATATGGCTCATATTTTAAATACTGGCACAGAGGTACGGAACCTGATGTTTACTAAAGCTATTCAAGTTAAGGGCAGAGGGGCTCCCTAGAGAACGTAAACCCACAACAACCTGGTTTACTACCCCGGTTCCTTAGTGACTGTATCGACGCGCGCGCTAATTTCCTAAATGCCATTCAAAACCACTCAGTCGCAGAAGCAATAACAACACAATTAAAAATCTGTAAACCAATCTTCATGCAATTTCGATTATTAATACCGGTCCCTCTCCTTTCGATGTAATTTTAACTGCGCGTATTCAGAAAAAAAAAGAAAGAAAAAAAAAAACAGAAAGAAACTGAAAAGCGCGCTTCGGTGCACTCTGCGGTAATGTCTCCCGGAGCCGTGATGACACACTGCGCCAGGCTTATCTGTGCCTCTGGTGCCAACACGCCCGCCATGTCCGCAGATCTCCCAGTCTGGTGCCAACACGCCCGCCATGTCCGCAGATCTCCCAGTCTGGTGCCAACACGCCCGCCATGTCCGCAGATCTCCCAGTCTGGTGCTAACACACCCGCCATGTCCGCAGATCTCCCAGTCTGGTGCCAACACACCCGCCATGCCCGCAGATCTCCCAGTCTGGTGCTAACACGCCCGCCATGTCCGCAGATCTCCCAGTCTGGTGCTAACACACCCGCCATGTCCGCAGATCTCCCAGTCTGGTGCTAACACACCCGCCATGTCCGCAGATCTCCCAGTCTGGTGCCAACACGCCCGCCATGTCCGCAGATCTCCCAGTCTGGTGCTAACATGCCCGCCATGTCCCCAGATCTCCCAGTCTGGTGCTAACACCCGCCATGTCCGCAGATCTCCCAGTCTGGTGCTAACCCACCCGCCATGTCCCCAGATCTCCCAGTCTGGTGCTAACCCACCCGCCATGTCCCCAGATCTCCCAGTCTGGTGCTAACACGCCCGCCATGCCCGCAGATCTCCCAGTCTGGTGCTAACACGCCCGCCATGTCCGCAGATCTCCCAGTCTGGTGCTAACACGCCCGCCATGTCCGCAGATCTCCCAGTCTGCCAGCGCTGCAACCTGAGGAGGAGCTCTAAAGGGCTTTCTGCCTTTACCAGGGATCCTCCCCCCCACCCCCAGAGCACCGGCCCTCGGTTACCCCCAGAAAGAAAAAGGAAATAAAAGAAATGTATCCTTTAAATGGGAAACTCTTTTTTCTCCACTTTGTATTAGAGTTGGTCATTTAGGACACGGGCGGCCACTCTGGTCCAGGGAATTCCAGAGTGTGCTGACTTTCACTGCTACTCCGCTTAACTGATCCATTAAAGAAACAGATTTCAGTTAACTCTACCTGCTTTATGGATCTAATCTTAATCTGGTTGTCAATTTAAAGGCACATACAAGAAACAACTGAAACTTTAGCTCACTATTACATTACAGCCATTTAGCAGATGCTCTTATGCAGAGCAACTTGCATAACTTTTTACATACAATAGCTTTATTCATAGAACCCATTTATACACAGCAGGGTATATACTGAAGCAATGGAGGTTAAGTACTGTACCTTGCCCAAGGGTACAACGGCAGTGTCCTACCCAGGTCTAAGGTTACAAGACCAGCTCCTTACCTATTATACTACACTGCCGCCCAGGACCAGGGTTGGCCTGGTTCACCCTGTAACATTAACACAAACAGAAGAACAAAACTTGCCAAAGAAAAGCATAACCCATATACACCATTAAAATAAACAATGTGGATACCATGATATAAACACATCTAAAAAGGGTATATCCAGTTTGTGATTAGCCCTATCAGTTAGTAATAATAACAACATGAGTACAGACTGGCATTCACCCAACTTCTTTATTGCCACAACAGAGGGATTTATCCCTATATGAGAGAACTAGCTGCCCACTGGTTACCCTCCATAGTGGAGGAGACATAAAAAACTGACAACTCACAACAAAACTTTCTACCACTGCATTCTTCAGGAAGGACTGCAGATGGGGGGCATGGATAAATAGTCACTAGGCATTTCTGTGTCTGTTTGGGGAAAAAATATAATTTGTGGAAAATTACCAACTCGCTGGATGATTCAAGAGAGAAGCACCGCAGAGCACAGATAAGACAGACAGACAGAGAATGCAGAAACAGCATGTCTGAGGCCAAACCACGCTTACTCACGCCAAGCACCTGAAAAGAAGCAGAGCTGGGATTGGCTAGGGCTCGGAAGGGGACCTCCAAACACGTTTCTGCTGGAAGTGATGGTGGGTTGGTGGGACTGCCAAGAACATTATTTGCCACGCAGCCAAATTCATACTTTGCTTTATAATATACTGTTTTCAAGGAGGCCTTATGCATATAAAATATGCACCATAGCATTCCTGGGAATACTGAAACTGCAAGTACTGTCACGCACTGTACACACAGAACACTGCCTAGCAAATAACAGCCACAACTGTCTATGACAAAGTAATAAAGCATTTTCCCAACATAATTAACTAGACCTCGCTGATAACATCTACTTTCTTTGTTTCCGTTTCTTTGGCTGAGGCCAAAAATGTTACACTGTTTAAAAGCCAGAATGTACTGCACCCAAATATTCTTACAGCATCAAATCAAAGCAAGCTGAAATAGAACATTGCTGGATAAGGTGTGCTCCACCATGCTGTCAAATACTTTATCACATACACAAATATATATTCAAGTGACTCGCACCATAAACTAGATACTATTGACCTAGATATTAATAACTAGATATTATTGACCTGAGTGTTGGGTTTCATTAATGCCAAAATGGGGAGAGCGACTGCATGCTATCAGTGACTCAACAATTTCAACTAACCATCCTGTTTTACTGTGTAAGTATTTCAACTGGTTCAGACAAGTCCCTGATTGACAGCATGGACAGCCTTCACCCGTTGTAGGGTTTAGGGTAACTCAGACTCCTTTCAGCCAATTAAAAAATTTTATACAAACTCAAACTATGACATTTCAGTTATATCCCTCTTACTGCCAAATGAACATAATTACACATAATTATTCTGCAATATGCACCTACACTCTGGAGGTTGACTAATTACTGTATACTTCAGTGACTCCTGAAAACATTCCACACCTGTGTCACGTACCAGCACGCTTAGTACGAGGCTAATCCACACTACCCTGCTAACAGAAGGGAAAGGGCCGCCCGAGCCATCTACCGAGAACAACCCGTTAATCAGCTGGTAGTGTGGGGAGAACCTGCGGAGACAGGAGCGGGGCGCTTGGTGGATTAAAGACGGGCCGTGTACCTGTGCTGCTGGAACCCAAGGGGGAGTGGCCAGAATAACAGCCCTGTGCCCCCCCCCCCCCCCAATGGGCCAGACTGCGGTGAACCATCCAGAGGGGTTCAATCTCATGTGGGATCTTCAGGGAGGGAGGGGGGGAAAGAGTCTCGAAAAGTGCTCACCCCCCCTTCCGCACCCGCCTCAGTCAGAGAGGCCTGAGAAAGAAGTGAGAACCAGAGTCACTACGGCTCCCCCAGGTAACGCTACAGGAACCCACACCTGTATATAATAATCCCTGCTCATTTAGGAGCTGGATGATAGATTGCTTTTCCTGTATTCTCCCAGAGTGAATTAAATGACACTCCGGGGAAGGCGGAACCACTTCACTACAGGCCGACCCACTACATAACCGCGGTCCCCGCAGAGCACCCAGCGCTGCGAAACGGCCCCCGGATCCAGCGTCTGGCCGCTCAATCTGTATGTCAGGAGTTTGGCTGATCCCCCCCGGCCCCTGAGCCCCTTCCAGCAATGACATCAGCAGATGACTCATTCTGCAGCTTATGGGAAAATCTGCCACGCCAAGGCCCTGAAATGCAGATGGGTCTTTTGACCCCTTACTGTTCGGCTCAAACACCACTGCTCTGTCCAACTATACACCGACTAGAGCCAAACCTTCTCTCAGAAACTGAGAAATCATTTTCTGCTCCCCCACTACCCAAAACAAAAAAGTAAAGAAAGACTAAATATATTAATTGATATTAATAGTAATGCTAAAATTAAAATGAATACTACAAAAAAGCTCTGAGCTGAAATAAAATCCTGACTTCAACAGCCAGTAACTCTGGCGTATAAAATATGCATACCCCACTTCAGGTACTTCATTGTGACACTTAATCTCTTGTGAAACAGTTTTTTTTTGTTTCATTTCTGCACCGGTCTAAAATCTGGCTCCAACACCAGGGTCTTACAACAGACTGCTTCTCAACAAGACAGAATACTAACTGTAAGATGCTAATTCTACTTCAAACAACAGAAATTCACTTTTTAAAAAATCATGACTGATACATTCAGAAAACAGAGTACCATCTGTAACGAGTGGCTTGTCTCTTAAAGTTCACCCCAAGCTTTTGATAAATGAAGCAGAAATGTCTGTAAACCTTCTAACCCTGTCATGTACCATGTAGCAACAGGCTACATCAACATGCTACAAATGAGTCTAGTGTGTACAGATACGTCCCCTCCCACAACTCAGACAGACGCCTAAAGACATCCCCCCCACCTCCCCACCCCGCCTCAGAAGGTTGTGAGGCAATCAAAGAAAAAAATAAAACGATTTTTCTCCCCGTTCAGTGTCTCCTGGCCTACATGAAAACTAGCAGTGAAAGTAGGGCAGCCAACACAGAGCCGCACACACGCGGCCTGCATCAATATTAATGAGGCGAGCGCGGTGGGTTTTTTAAGAGGGTGCATTACTGTAATTTGTTTCAGACTCGCTGTCTCATCTGCCGACAGACTGAGGGAAATGCATACCCTCTGCGGAGTTAAAGCTCGTGAGCTCGCATTCCTGCGCGATTCATCCCGGCACGTGTGGGTGTGTTAAGAGCATCTGCGGCTAGTCAATCAAATTTTAGAAGAGCCCGGCGCGGGTGACAGAGTTCATATAAACAACATTCATATTCATCTAATCATAAGCTAACGTTTGTGAAAACAGTTGTCACTCATCTAAGATGCATGGGCAAAAAATAACGGTAAGCAATCAAGCGTACCTACCAAATGTGTGTGTGTCTGTGTGTGTGTGTGTATGCGTGTGCGTGAGCATGTGCAGGTGTGTGTGTGTGTGTGTGTGTGCAAGTGTGTGCTGGATCATGCAACAATGCACAAAATAAACAGTTTCTGAGACCGAGTTGTATTGCGAAGGACAAACTAACTGTGACACTATGAAGATACATCAGTGGTTCCCAACCCTGTACCTGGAGATCTACCATTTGGCAGGTTTTCACTCCAACCCTAACAAAGCGCACCTCATTCAACAGCTTGAGCTCTCATTACGTGGCTTATTATTCAAATCAGGCGTGCCAAATTAGGGATGAAAAAGGACGGCAGATCCCCAGGAACAGGGTTGGGAACTACTGAGATACCACAACGTGCATATTAACAGTCGTTAACAAGGGACCACGCACACTGGTTTGAAGTGAGGAAAAAAATATCCAATGTTTATGCAACGCATTTCAACCAATCAAACTCATTAATCTGTTCCAGCACAATGTTTCATCTATTCTGGCCAATATGTAGCCTATTTGAACAGAAGAGAGGAGAGAATGAAAAGTGTATGTGGAAAATGGCCCATAGGGAACGACCTGACCAGACCCCAGTTTGAACAGGTGTGACAGTCCCTGAGCTCCGACCACCTTTCTGCCCACTTCACGGGTCCAATTCTCATGTTGAGCTGGAGATACAGGGACATAAACACCACTCTGAGTCCCCCGTTTACACCATTCCAGATTTCACTAGCTGCAGGTGAGCGTTCTGGCTGGCGGACCGAAAACTATAACCAGAGAAATGTTTGTTCATAGGACCCCTAACACTGAATAAACACAGTTTGGTTGTGTTTCATTGCCTTGTGGCTATATAACTGACAGAGGTGTTTTGTTTTGTTTTGTTTTTTTAAAGAAACAACCCAGGATTTCTAATGCTACCGTCATCCCTCCTACACATTCATTTAATCATTTTAACGTGCTTTAACGGAAACGGTTTCACCCGTTGATATGCAACTGTAACACATGCAGCAGGTTTTTCCAGTAAAACCTGGTATGGCCTGCACATGTATTCTTAACTCTTAACTTTCACTATCAATACCAATTAAGGCAACAGGCACACGCACGCACGCAAACAGACGGGTGATAAATTAATGGAAAAACCAGAATAACTGAGTGGAGAAACTAATAGATGCAGGTGTTTCCATACAGGTTTAGTTGCATGATACAATTAAGCATTTAACATCCTATCATGCACTGCATGTTGAAGCTGTTCTGGCGGCTCGTGGTGGCGCAACACCTTACTAAGACACTTTATGTCAGTTTTTCCCTTAATGTGTCACCCGGCTCTACGTGTGTGTGTGTGTGTATAAAGAAAAAAAATTTCTTCGAGGTAATTTAGTAAATGTGTTCCTCACAAACCAATCTGTGTGAAACTAGAAGGACTGGGTCCCTACATAGAAAAGAATCATGTAAAAGGGTAGAGGGGGAGGTTACATAACCAGTTTAACGGTGAAAATATAAATACGTACTCCAAATATATCATCATCGTAATACACACACACAATTAATAAAAAAATAAGTTTGACATTTAACAGAAGTACTCCCAATCCATTTAATAGATTAGGAAATTCTACCCAATCTATTCATTTTAAGGCCTTTGCTCAATGGCTCCACCCTAGCTGAGAATGTCACCCTTTGTACAAGTACAAGCCCAAAATCTTAATAAAACAAAGGGGTGCACCATGAAAGGAAATAACAAAATGCACTGCATTAGAGAAACGACAAACAGGGCACAACTTACCCTGCACAAAGGAGGAAACAACCCTAACAGGGAGGCACAAAACAGCTGAGAAGAGGCGAGGGTTCAGGAGCCTGAATGTGGGACAAACCCCAGGCCATTTCGGCGCCTTTCATGTGACACACAGAGATTGCGGGGGGAGATTTCATCTGAAGGGGAGAAGGCAACGCGCATCAAGCGAGCGCCCGCTTCAAAAGCAACGCGCCGTCCCGAATCGGAGGGAATCGACCCTCCCCACAGGCACGCAACACACCAGCTCTGCGAGTTCTGCTCTGCTGCTGCCATTCACGGCCATTTTTTACCCCCGGTCCCATCCAGGACTGCCCCAATGTATTAATAAACTGAGCCAGTTCCTGCAACCTCTGTCAATCCAGGAGAGCACATACATACACCCTCGCTCCTCTAAATCACGTCAATCACCGCTCCTTTATAGGCTGCAGTTAAACGGTTAAACTCGCGGACGCGGAGTCAGAAGAGGACAGCTCATTGTGCCGCCTGTTCAGGCAGACCGGGGACTGCCAGCTGACCAGAGGAGGTTTCTGGTGCAGCACAGGCCCCACGGCGAGTGAATCCCTCCCTCAGTAGCTGACGTTGCAGCCAATTACACACACACACACACACACACACACACACACACACACACTACCCCGCGGGGCTGCTAGCTACAGTTAGCATTGGCAAGCACAAGGGTTCAGTACCATGCCGGGGGGCCCATCCACTCACAATAACACTGCCTTAACATGATGAGCCAATCAGCATCCCCTTCAGTGCTGTATTTACAGAAATTTACAGCCATTGTTTTATTCTGAATGGTGACTAAAGCCGGCATCTCACACCCAACAGTGCAGCGGAATTTATCCTTTTCCACAAACATGGTAAAAATGCAGGCTTTCGCAAAACACAGATGCAATTTTAACTATAAAAATGCTAGCAGACACATAACCGCATGTAAGAAAACAGTAGCTCTCTCAAAGAGGGTTATTATGTTTGCAATTTAACCAAAATAAATTGCATTATTAGCCAGTAATAACCATATGCATAGCCATATACACATCTACTACATTGAAACTTAACTGTAACATGCCAAATACTACTAGGAAGGAAAACAACAGCTAGTAATTATTACTAGCCTATTTCACATAGCCCACTAGCGATACAAGCCACCAGTTTTGCAGTGGCGTCATGCAAATAAATAGTTTTTCCCCTGCCCCTCATCTACCTCTATGTACCATACATGCTGCATAACCCAACAGCTAATAAATCTGGTGAAGATGCATGTGATTAAACGACAGTGTATATTATTGGTAATTTTTTTAGGGAGGAGAAATGTAAAAAAAAAAAAAAGTATTTGAAAGGCTATGTGTGAGCACATCCTATCGTGGGCTAACATTTAAGTAATTGTACATATATGACAGTATACTGTATCCCAGCAATAAGACTTACTGGTCGGAAACATAGTTAGCAGTAGATAAGTGAAGCCATTGCAGTGGAAGCAATCTGACCAGCCTTCCGGTCAGTGACTTCATAAATTAGCACTGGAATAGCTGCCTGGCACACAAACCGCATTAAATGTTTAGGTGTATTTATATGAAAAACAAGATGAAGTGTTTAAGGAGCTTCCTTATTATTTCTTTTCTTTTCTTAAGACTAGGACTTTGTCCTAATGTGCTGCCATTCAACACACACATCTGAGGAAGTGTCTTTGAAGCTAGTTGAGTGGAGTAGTTGCACTTGTTACTTGTAACCACAAAATTTCATGTTTTACCCCCAGTTAGGAATTGCTGCTGTTTGGCTAACAAGGCACTAGGCAATAGGTAAGAAACAATTACATGCAAACAGGAAAAGCCGTAAAACGAGTGCTATACAACATCTGCAGCTTTTCTAAAAATTCTGAAAAGCGCTGTGTCACATGTAAATAAAGGATGTAACATAAATCTATAATACACTGGGCAAATATGTGAGGGAACTAACAAAGTAGGAATAAGAAACAGGTAAACACGGAAGCCTGTACATCTTAAATAGTAATCAGGTCAGTGAGGTGGAGTTCTGCCATAACTGCTTTATGAACCCACAGACGAGCTCACGCAGTTTCCATGGCAACCTCCTTGCTCCAAGCCCCGCCCCCCAACCCAAACAAAACCTCTCATTCGTAGGTGAAGAAACACCAAAGTGAATTAAATTTGAGACCATTGTAACGCAGCCAGTAGTAGAAGCACACCATGCTGCATGTCATTCAGAGTACACTGACACAAACTGACAACTGAATCCCAGAAGGGCAACAGGTCAACACTTGGGGTTGCAACAAAAAGGCAACACCTCAGGTAAACACATCTGCCACACAATACTTTTTGTCAACACCTCTTAAATAATTCAGAAAATACTCTTTGGGGGGGAAAGAAAAAGAACAAAAACCCTCCCCTGATAGTTAAATACACTTCTGCTTTCAGGAAATACACTTAAACTTTCATCTAGTCAATGTGTTAAAAAAAAGTGCAAAAGTATGTGAAAAGTATTGAGTGACAGAGTGTGTGCGTGTGTGTGTTTGGGGATTGGGGGGGGGCTGCTTCCAAGATTGCACTGATCAGGACCCTGGATGTCCGTGTTGGACTTTGCAGTAGAACAGGAAACAATGAAAGTGCTCCCGCAGTCTGCGGCCATGGTGACAGTTGGGTCAAAACTGAACACACCAGGACCTGACCGTGGCTCCAGAAGGAGCGGACAGTGTCTGCTTCCATGTGGCAGCCAGCTGGCCAGGTTCAGCCAGGCCACAGAATGGCGGGAGATGGAAACACTTCTTCTGCACAGGTCAGAATTCTAAGGTCAACCTACGCCTTCAGACCACCAAGCAGCAACGAGTGACAGAGAGCAGGTTTATGAGAGATTTAGAGGCCAGCTGGAGCAGAGTGCGACCCCAATTTGAATGAAAATTGAAAATGGCTACTCGGCGAGCACGGTGTGGTACTTTTCTTCTCTGGAGCGGAAATGAACAGCAAATCAAATCGATTCGACACTTCTCCAGGAATACATTTTCGGCTATTTCAGGTTGCTCCTTTACACGGTGCGTTCCACATGCGGAGCTTGCACAGACACGAGCTGGATGAAGACAGTCCACGTGCAGCTTGAGTAAGCAGGCCGCTAGCACCCAAGTTACCAGTGGGAGTCGCAAGTGAGAGGAAAGAGTCTTTCCAGATGATTGAAGTGCTCATTCCCTGGGTGAGGCTATGGCTGGGTAATGTTAAGTGCCTCGCAATACAATAAATTTCCTGCAAGACAGTAAGCTAAGACAGCCTATATGGGCTGAATGGCCTGTCTTTGTCATCAGAAATGAATGTTCTCTGCTGTTCTTTGATAAGATTCTATGCTGATGCTAGCATTAAAAAAAGTAAAAACTGAGATGTATGGGATATGAGATTGGTGAACCAGACATAGTGATATAGCGACTGAATTTCCTACCAACTTAATATGAGGAGCTCACCAACAGTGTTCATGGGTTTTTTAAATATTCAGATGCCTGCAGTCGGCATTCTCCCTCAGGCAGATACCGAATGGATGCTACTATATTACATATTACAGAGATTCGCTTTGAAGGACAAAACTAAACACTACTGATAATGCACCAATATTCACTAACAAATCATGCGTATTGCAAATATAGGCACTTTATCTTCTGAAGTACATCTGTTCTTTTCATCCTCTCCTCTCTCCACTTGTTCAGGGTGTTTTTCAGCCTGATTCATGTGTCTACAGTTTTGTGTAGCCCAAAAATTTCAAACAAAGTTTAACAGTATACACGCATATTTGTTTGTCAACAGTATTACAATAGCAAATTTGCTCACCACACAGCTAAGGTGTTGGATCAGTCACCAAACGCAGTCCAGCAAGCAACCGTATGCGGCAAAATCCAAAGACTGACAGGCCAGTGTCACCTTCATTTCCGAGCCTCAGCCAAGCTCTCAAGGCTTAAACCAACAGGCCATGTCATTAGGTATTCAGGTGTTTTTCATGCATTGATCTTTTCTTTCCATTCAACATGATACTCTCGGCTGTAGATTGCAGAGAATTTGCCCTTTAGATGATCGATCGACACTGTATGCTTCTTGTAAATTAAGATTTCAGTTATTCAGGTATAGTGACAACAAAATGCTATTATTATTAATAAATTAATAAAGCCAGTGTGTATTGTGCAGAAAATATAGTACAGATACTGTAAAAACAAAATACTGAATCTATTCAGTCAAAAAAATATATTTAACAGCCATCCATACTGCTGTACAGCAATTTGAGAAAAAACACACAGATTTACCCATTTGATCATTGTAATATCATACTTGATTGTAATGTTTTACTTTTGAATAGCATATACTGTAAGGCAGTGTAAGAAACTATTGCTGCAGGTAGCAAAAAGGTAGCTAACCAGGTTCAGTAGTAATGAATACATACAGCCTTTTCCAAGTAGTTATAAAGACATGACATTGTGCTGTACTTTTCCCTCCATAGAGAGCACTCCTTCAATGGTTTTACACTGACCATTATTTGGAAAGAAAGAAAAGCACTCTAGAGTAACTACACAGCTTGGGTTTCGCATTTTACCAGAAACAAAACAATCAAATAAAATACAATAGTGTACAGATGATCGAATCTTCGAAATTTTCAAGTCCATATATTCTACATAGCTAATAGTAGTACATTTACAGAGAGACCTTCCCACCCAATATTTCACACCAATGTAGACTTCCTTCTCTGGGAAACAGGAAAAAATGTATGTTAAATTACAATTTTATAAACTTCTACACCTTTCATTTATTGGAACCAATGAGAGCATTTGTGCTGTGGAGTGCAAAGACATTCGATATGTCATAAAACAGTGACTGGCAGGGTGACCAATTTATATTGTCAGAAATTATTTTGAGTGAAAGTGATCATTGGAGCGAGGGAGAAAGAAATTGACATTTGAAGACAAAGCCAACTGACATTTAACGTCTTACAGCATGTGTCAGCTGTGAATCATACTGCGGTAGATGCATGCGTAACTAAATAAAGCATGATAATGCAAGCAGGGCTCGGAAACTATGAGGAAGAAAGAGCAACACAGACAGACCCAGAACCTCAGCCCATACAACACCAGTTGAGGACCTATAATTAAAGGAATATTTTCACATGAGAAATTAAGCTTTTTGTGAATGCAGGGAGGGACATATCATTTAAACGCTTGTTATAGTGACCCCTTTCATTTATAAATCTTTGAATTGCTCTATTAAGCACAAATTAACGAGTCATATAACCTTAAAGACTGAAAGTGCAAGCATAACTGCCATGACTGAAATCTGACTCAGAATGCAAATTGTGAGAAATCAACTTTTCATTCTTGTTCCCCCCTGACAGTGGTTGTTCTTGTTATCTCATATAAATACATGAACAGAAGCAAATAAAAACTCTGAACAGATGAAGATTGAATGAGAACTGAATCATAAGCCAAGCCATATGAAAATGTCAACAGAATGATTAATTTGCAGCATTGTAAACTACTTTACAAAGAATACTTAAACTGCACAAAAGTAATTAGTTTCCTATTTTTCACATACAAATATCCAGACCTACGAGGCACAACTTAAGACATGCTTAAAAAATGCTTTCATTCTAATAAATTGTGAGGTTTCAGCTATTTTTAGTCTAGTCTTTACTCGTCTACTTTGTTAATTCTATACTGTGTGTTTGTGGCACTTTATTTATTATTTTAATGATGACTACCAATGATTGCTTTCATCCGTCAGCACTTTCAGCCAATCAGAAGAGCTCATATGGCGATGAGAGGCTCAGGCCCCATAAACACCACACGGAGGTCGTGCTGGTCACATTGCCCACCTGCACAGCAGGTGCCCTCCCGCAAAGTAGGGAGCACCGGACCTTCTGAAGCCCCCCTCACTGGGACAGCCACGGCCAATCACACCTCACCACTGAGACTACCAACCAATCCTCTGTCCTGCACCAGGACAGAGGATTCAACTCCATACTGAACCAGTGCTTCAGCTGGAGAACACAGCCCCCTTCATTACTGAAGAAAGTGCTTTTCTGAAATCATGCACATGAAAATTTCTCAGAATATTATCGTATAATGAATATACATATACATTTCATGTGGAAACACAGAAGTGTTAAATGATCTTCTTTGAATAGAAATAAGTGCATTGAGTATAAAAATAAAAAACACCACGTTCCACAGGCCGAAATAGCATCGATCACACAACTTCCATCTAAGCCCACACACCACCATTACGCAGTAATTCCTCAGCAAATTGCCCACGACCTTACGTGGATGAGTGAGATTTACTGTACCCAGAGGGCCCATTAGCAAAGTTAACAAAGTGCTTGTTTTATAGTATTACTTTTTCTAATATTGTCATATTGAAGTTATTTATATTATTTACTTGTGTGCTATCTTTTGACACTTGAGCTGCCTGGACACTAACTTCCAGCGCAATAAAGTATCTACCATCTATCCATCCAGATATTTAATTATCTGCTAAATTTGTCTAAAAATAAAATAAAATAAAAAAGCAGGATGTGCTTAAAACCATTCATCAGCCTGTGCAGACTAAATCAGCAGGGTGTTTGTGCTGAACGCCTCCTCCATAAGCTGCTTTGAATGATCTGTGCAGTGCAGGCCGGTGTATTTGTTGAGGACAGGCTGCGAGAGCAAACACAGAGCAGCCATTAGAGCGTCTCGTCTGGCGAGGCCGCCGCGGACCTCTCACGCGTCAGGAGGCCGCCGCCGGGGTCACCGCGCCGCAGACCAAACGGCTCGGCGAACGCTGGCCCGCGGTCATAAAAAAGGGCTCATAAAAATCCATAACAAACGCCATAAACAGGACAGATATCTGCATTCAGCCATTGCTAAAGTGAGACTGTGGTCGCATACGCCGTTCCTCTTAGAGATTTCTGCTTGTTTGTATTTTTTTGTTTTTGTTTGTTTTTTTTAATGCTAGCACCCTACCTTCTGTGTTTCGGCTGAAGTTCTGGACTACTGGATCCGCTATGTTACATCACTGAAAAACAGAGATTCAGGATGTCCAGCAGTGCAGTCTGAAACAGTCACAGAACGATCCCTCCAGACACATCTCAGCCTTTCATTGTGTGCTGCGTAACCCTCGCGCTGCTGAACTGCTCAGACGTACGCACGTGGAACGACACTCACACCCAGCAGTCTCTCACCATCCTGTCCAGCACTTCACTCTGCACTTCCAGCTAAGTGCCATTTACTGATTCAGTGTCTGCTGTCGAAATAAACACACTTCGGGAAGCAAAATTAACCAAACTTGTCTTAATTTTTTTTTCTTTCTTTCTTTTTTTTTTTTAAAGAAACACGATCCTCCTGAGATGAAATAGCCCTGCTCTTTCTTCAGTAGACCCTTGGAAAAAAATGTAATGTTGCACCACTCAATAAAAAATAAAACTATTGTCCTGAAGAGACCAAAAATCTAAGGAAACTCATGTAGATGTAAAACACTGATCAACATGAACTGCTAGAATGAATCATCAAGGTGCATTTAAATAATGAGATAAGAGATTTCAGTTATTCCCCCCCAAGAAGAATTTGGAATGGCTCAAATCTGGCTCCACGCCCTGTACAATGCTTCTGTCTGCAGTTTGGCTAGCGTTGTGAAATCTGGACATTATTTGCCTGGGGTTAGCCTTCCCTGGCTAATCAAACCCTATCTAGGAAATCCTTTTCTTTTCCACACGGATACGCTGGCTCCCTTCCTGCTGTCTATGGTGGGGCATTCAACAATATCCGAGGATTTCAAAAATTTGCCTAATCCCGGACAAGAGAGAGTTTGTATGGGGTAAGCACTGCATTCATAAGAGGACTTATCACTGGGCCTGTACTTCTGCTCGGGGCTAGAGAACAGGGAGGCACACAGACCGAAATTATGGCTCAGGTTTAAGGTTAGAGCGGCAAATCCACAGAATTTGGAACCCTAAAATAGCAGGAGATTAGGCCTACGCACAGCACTGCACGTCATCTTAGGCGACGTCAGATCTTAGCAGAGGATGACGCTAAAAAGAAAAAAATAAATAAAAATTGAAACAGACAATTAACTAAGGGATTCTTAAGCAAATGCGAAGCTGAGACGGCACTGTCAGCAGCTCAAGTGATTTACCACCTGCACTGCGAGCACAAGCCAAGATAAGCCCCGATGCAAGACAGCGAAGTCGCAAATGGCCTTGCCTGTCAGGAGGAGGAGGCTGCTGTCTCTACAAAATGAAGAGATGGTGCCGTTTGCTATTGTGCTTGGAGCGTTCCGCCATTAAGAACCGCTAACAAGAGTAAATCGCTTAATGGCGGGAAGAAAACAAACAAAAAGAACCCCATGCTTGTACGTGTAAAATGACATGGCATGACAGAGACAGGGAAAAGGCACAATTTGCAGTTTTTTTTAGTTAATCATTTATCATTTAACTTCCAATTTACTTATTTCAATGTGCTTATCAGACATACAAATATTCAAAATGTAAATACACAGGGCCAAAGACTAACAAACCATGAGTTAATGACAATTCAAACCCAGTCACCAAGAAATGAACCCAAAATCACACCAAGTAGGGTAATAAGACAGGACATGAAAAATATCTAGTGGCCCTCTGAGTACAAAAGCCAGCAATCTAAATTCAAAAATTTGTGAAGATGTCCTGGCCAATTTCCCCATCGATCCTTCCCCATCTGGCTAGGTGTGGAAACGTGCTTAAGAATATTAAACGTCATTCATACAATCCCTCCCTCCACTGCAGAAAGCTGGGCTTTCTGGCACAGAACAGCTCAGGTAGGTGCCACATATTGGTGGTGGTGGTTAAAGTGAGCTTTCCCGGCACTTCACTTCCAACTGCTTTGAAAACCAAAAGATCGGTGAACATAAATGCAACCCGCTGTGATTCCTACACATTCTTACCGACAACCGCAGCTGTCCTGATTTGCAGTGTGTCTATGCGGTGTCCAAAAAAAGGAAGTGGGACAAGGTGGGACAAGGAAATGCTAAATTATTCGTCAGGGTGTGTTTGGAGGACCCCCCCCCCGCCCCCCTTTTCCTTCTGTTGCTGATCCGCTTGCTCGAAAATAGAACAAAAGCGTGTGTGTAACAGCCCCGGGGAGAAAAAGCGCGCAGTTATCTCTCATAGCGGCAGCCGAGTACAAAGACAGCCAAATAAATGCGGCCGTGAATGCGGGAGTCTAATCTTACGAGCGATCCCGACGTGCGGAGAGCAGGAGTGCTTTTTCCACTGTCTGAAGCCGAAAAACTGCTGACATTTGGGGAACATGAGTCTTTTCCTCCCAGCACACAGTGAAAACCCTGTGTGGCAGGACTTTCAACCGTTTGCCGATTCGTTATGAGAAAACGCTGATGTGCGTTCCTGGCACAGAGGACCTGAAAAGTTGACAGATGCATGTAACCAAATTACAGAACAGGTAGAACATCTGAATGAAAGTAATGAGCACACACTACATTTATTTATTTATCTGTTTGTTTGAAAAGGGATAAAGAGTCTTCTCAACTTCTTAAGTCTATTCTACACTGAACTTAGAAAGAACGACTGTAATCATGCCTTGCTCCCCATGTGCATAGGCAACAGTGTCCTTGTTGCAATCCCCACAAACATCCAACAACTCTCCAGGAAAAGCCAGATAACCGTTCACAGTCATAGCCCAAACATTTCCAGTCTCTAATTTGCCCCACACAAGGTTTGCACACGAAAACCACAGAAATGCAAACGGTCGGCTTTTCAGAGAAAAAGGGAGAGACTTCAACCACACCTCATCCAACACCAATGTGAAACACCCATCTGGTTATTTTTTTCCACCAGAGTGGACATGGACCTGTGGACCTGTGTTTTCCCTGGCAGAGAGGAAGCGAAGAGACCAGGCAGGGAGCGCAGGTGATGCTACGGTGGGCGATACTCAGTCACTGAGCCAGGAAAAGCACTGCTTCTCATCGTGTGACTGGTGCTGGGTCTACAGATGCCCCAGCAGGACGGGCCGCTCAGACGCGTTTCTCACCGCCGAAGGGAGCGAAGAGGGGGAACCGCGCCACTTCCAAAAGGCCCGTCTGTTTCTCATCAGGCTTTAATGGGGTGAAACTGATCTGGGCCACGGCCAGAAGACCAAAAGACAGAGGAAACCGCGCTCCGCTTCAGTTCAAGATCCGAATCTGGTTTCTGGGGGGGTTTGAGAGCGCACGTTTTCACTTTTCTGCGCATGAGAATTCCCCCCTCCCCCCCTCTCTTTCCTCGCCACGACAGAGGCAGGGCACGGGGTGCAGAGGAGGTGGGGAGTTAAAAATCCAGCCTTCCGAGTCATCATCTTTATCTTTCCCTTTGTCGCAGCTGCTTAACGAGCGAGCCAATGGCAGCCTCCCACTCTCACGCTTAGCCACTCAATCACGCTAAAGCTCGCCCCAATCTCTTACTTTCACACACACACAGAACCGCTCGCGTCCAGAACCGTTTAAAAAGAATGTACGCTGGACACAAGCCCTGCATCAAATACAAATAAGCATGTGTTGTTTCTCACTTGCAAAATGCATATTCTACATTAACGTGTACAAGGAAAGTTAAATAGGAAAAATAATTTCAAATAATGGCAAAGGAGGAAAATTGTTTTCACCAACGTCCCCCTGACGAAACACTCGTATGATAAATAAATGATATTTTGGAGCATTAAGAGTGTGCAGCGCGGTTTTCTCTTTTTAATAATCTGACCACCGTCAGCTAGCACCTCCTGAAGTCACAGAGTGCGTGCTCTCTCTCTCTCTCTGGGAGGAACTTATTAGTACCCATATTGCTTTGCTCCACTTGAAAAATCAATGATGGTAAAAGGATGATGAATAAAAATCAGCCCTAGTGCCACTTTGGTTTTTCTCAAGAATACAGCGTATCCTATCCCATTCACATGCCAGTTTTCCAACCACGAAACCCTGGAATAATTTACAGCCAAGGGCTTCTGGATGATACTGCAAGACAAATACAAAAAGATTCCAGAGAAACTACGTGGCAAACCAATGCTTACGAAAAAAAAAAAAATTATAAAACTAACATTTCATGAGTCGATAATAACTGAGGACAGAATGATGAATGCAATCTATGCCAAAAATTTTTAATGCAGTCAGTTTCTCCAGCAGTGGGGGACTGGAAATGCCAGAAATGTTTCCTGACTGGCATTGCGGCAGGCACACCCTGAAGGAGCTTCAGACTGCCGTGTGCCCACAGCTGGTATAAATGGGATGAGAGATCAAGGGAGGCTTAAGTTACATCAGCTGGCATCACACGTTTCTGGCACTAAATGGTGGGTGGTGGGTGCATCACCGCCGGTGGGTGCGTGTAACAGTGTGGTGGTGGCTAAGCTGAGCCTTCCTCATTCCCTTCACTTCAAAGCAGAAAGCTTCTGAAAGCTGATAAATATGTTCAACCCGCCTCTACAAACATCTCTGCCATATTTCAAGGTCAGTTTCAGGTACATTCCCTCCCGCCTTAACACTGCACCCCCCCCCCCCCAACCCGCCCAACCCCCCCCCCCCATCCACCCACCATTCAACCCTTCGGCACTTTTTACCCTGCCCTCCACCCACCTGTCCTCAAGAATTAAGCTGCAATACCCCCCCCCCCCAAAAGAAAAATAAAGTTTAATAAATAAATAAATAAAAGTAAAAGCACCACACTGCACCAGCAATGTGCACAGATGGCCAACACTTTGAACACCTGCACTCTGCTGGCTGTAATTTTATCATAATTGCATTTTTCAGAATTGAAACGCTGATAGTGGAAAGCTCACACACAAATCGGATGGCTCAGTTACTCAGTAAAGCTTTGTAATCATCACACAACACAACACAAACAGTACTATCATGGACCTGGTTTTCTCTTTTCATTTCAATTTCCTAATGGTGGCTGTTTGTTGCCCCAGATCAATATATTGTTAGACCAGTAAAATGTCTGACTGAACATCACTTAAAGGCCGATCTGATTGGTCCTCATGGGGACAATGATGCCAGCAATCATTCTATTGGTGACTGGCCCGATGCTTATACTGCATGCTCTATTCCAGTTGGTTAATTCGGAGGCTGAAAATGTAAATGGAAAGCGTTTTCAGTGCAGCCACTGTTTTGGCTATGTGCATGGCACCTTCTGGCCTCTCCTCCTGCCAAGTGAAGGGACACATCAGCACTTCCCACTGAATATTAGATTCTGTCAATCATTGCATTTTCAGACAGATATGTTCTCTATATACATTAAAGACTGAGAACCTGTACAGATATTTTACATTTTACAAAACATTCTCATATATAAAAAATAAGCCTTGCACATAAGCACACACGCACCATTCAGACGTTGTGACACAACTTGACACCCACACCCACAACCGTAACAGTCTGGCAAAGAGATTTATTCAATGGCTTGCCTTTTACAGAAAGGGAGAGTTCAGTTTTTTGTTCTTTTCTCTCAAACAATCTTCTTGTTAAGGGCATTTTTCCATGTATGCAGGAAAAAATGCAGACGACTGTCAAAAGGCAAGACGCGCAGATGGAAGACGGACTCCTGACCAACAGAACGGGAATCTGCGCGGTGACTCACGCACACGAGCAAGCGCTCGCAACACTCCAAGAAAAAGAGAAAAATAGGATCCCCGCCTTACAGATTGTTTTAAAAAAATCAGACAGCCAAAGAAAAATACATAAAGCTACGGTTCCTCAACACGTGATTCAAATCAGTATTTTCTTTTATACAGGTTTCTGGCTGAAAATTCACTGTGGCTGCATGAGCTTGCAATGTGGCTCGCAAGTAAATATGCAGCGTTGCCCACTTACCACACACCCTCCCCCCCCCCATCCCTAATCATCCTTCCACACACACAAGCAAACAGCCCCCAAGCCTGAAGCCATTAGTACAAAGTTGTAATTTAACTGCTGAAAGACAAAAAGCGAATGCAACCACGCAAAGTTCTGCCTGACTGGGCAAAAAAGCTCCACAATCTCTGTTTGAACTGACAGGAACCAGGAAGAAAAAAATTACCCTTTCTTTCCTCCAGTTTAGGGAAGGGTGGTGAAAATCAAAATATATCTGACTGTTGCTCTGTACAGTGCTGCACCACCCGCCCCACCCCCCCCACCCCCCAACCAAACCCCCAAACACCTCCACCCCCAGAGCCGGCGATGATCTGTACTCACACCAGTGGCTGATAAAGTAATAACAATTTTTATAACAAAATCTTATTGCAATTCAATGGCACAGCTGTCGTATTGGTTTCAAACATAACAGGGGGGAAAATTAAAATAAAGATTTTATTGTCCGTGTTCCCTTCAGACTTTGAGAAAATACGGGAGCATATTGAATGTAATGAAATGAGAGACTGTGATCGTGGTTGGCCATGGCCACTCCCAACATGCTTTGTCTTCATAACAACATGCTGCAGCACTGCTAACCTCAGTGTTACAAAAAACCCGTCTGCACGACATCCACTGCTGTATCTTTTAATCAGGACTTCAAAAATACACAGAAACAGAAACAATTAGGGAAGGGTAATGCAACCCCATCCTGTAATTAATCCTCATATTATATTCACAGTGCCACAGCACCGCCGGAAGAGCAACAGGCAGCCAAAAAGCTTACAGACGCTGCGCGTCTTTTATGAACGACTGATTATCTCTTAAAGGGCCACACGCGCGCAGAGCAGGTTTCGGGGGCGGTGCTGGTTAGTTAGAGTGCTGAGGGAAACCCCTGCCAAGGAAGAGGCTGGCTGAATAATTCAGAGTGAGGGTGCTTCCCCCGTCTCGGCATCCCCGGGCTCTCCCAGCTGCATACAGAAGGCCCGTCTGTCAGAGCGCATTCTCGCCATTCAGCGTGAGCTTCATGGTTCATCTTTGGGGGACCTTGGCGGTACCGCGTGGGCGTGTGTGCGTGCGTGCAGCTGAAAGTGTTTCAGCAGCTCATCCAACATCTCATCCAAAATTACGGTATTACGTGGGTCCACCCTTTCCTGCTATAACAACCTCCACTCTTCTGGGAAGGCTTCATACTAGATGTTGGAGCTTTGCTGCAGACATTTGCATCCATTCAGCCAGAAGAACATTAGTGAGGTCGGGCTACTGATTGGGCGATTAGGCCTGGCTCGCAGTCGGCTTTCCAACTGATCCCAAAGGTGTTGGATGGAGTTGAGGTCAGGGCTCGGCGCAGGCCAGTCAAATTCCCCCGCACAGTTCTCGACAAAACCACTGTGTGTCTGTGCTTCCCAAAAACTGTAGAGAAGCACAGAATGTCCGGAATGTGATTGTATGCTGTAGCATTAAGATTTGCCTTCATTGGAACGAAGGGGCCTAGCCAAAACCATGAATTACAGCCCCAGACCAAAATGTGTCCACATACTTTTGGTCATATAGCGAGCCCGTGTGTGTGTGTGTGTGTGTGTGTGTGTGCATTTTGTGGGTCAGGCACGGACAACTCAGCTCTTCACCAGTCACCATTCAGCTCCACTGCCACTGGTACCCAGACACCAATCAAATCACTTCTCCACATGGCTGGCTGAACAACACCACCAGTCAAACGGGCAAGCTAACGGCTCGACGTTCCAAAAAGAGGACATTGTCCTCGTCATGCTTCCCCACCTCCGGCTCTCCGCAAGAAGCAAGCCCCATTTCTGAAATTATGAGTGCGCATGGTGACGGGACGCACACAATGGAAGCTCATCAGACGGAGAGAGAGTGAAAACGCAGAGAAAGGGGCCAGGCCGACTCGGGAAGAGACGGCGGATCTGGCTAACGAGGCCCAGGCTAGCGGCGCTAACGGGACGCGACAGGCCGAAACACCGCGACGCCAGGCCTTTCCCGCAAGCTTGGTCCTCCCCGGTGTCCTACTCACACAGTCAGCAGGGACCCTTCAAAGGAACTATGTACATAAAATAAAACTGTTTCCTCAAGCATAGGCTTTTCAACTTTTGACTGCAAAACTGCCTTCAGGGTGTAAAAAGCCTAAATCTTTAGTCTTTACAAATAGAAATTTTACCACAGCTACAAACAAACGCAGCATTCTGACAGGTCGCTCCCTCAGGAAAAAAAGGATGGCTCTTACAGCGTGAATCGGGTCGAGAGTAATACACTGGCTTCACTGTAAATGTGGACAGAGCAATTTAGAGCAGGATGGGTGGATTTGATGTTTGAGCCCGCGAAGGGAGACCACGCCATGCCTGTATCTGTGAGCCGCTTGCTAGCATGGGCTTGCGTCTCGAAACTGGCCCTGCAAAACTGAATGAATTTCAGCTCAGAGCAGTTCGGAAGCTGGCCTAATTAACGTAATGAAAGCAGGAATATTTCGCATCCCATTTGTCTTTTCTCCCCCAGAATATCACGTTGCACCCATAGTGAGTCAGCCTACATGGACATGTCCTTCAGAAAGAGCGCAGCCCAGCCACCACATCCTTCAGCTCTACACCTGAGCAGCTCATTCTGCTGAGGAGCACACAGCTAGCAAAGGCACCCAGACAGCGAGAGAGGGGGTGAGCACGCTCCCATCAGAAAGCACTCTCTCTATGGGTGACAGCCTGGCTAACTGTACACCAGCCTGTGGGACTGCCTGCCAGTCAACAGTATGCCAGTCAGGATTCCACTCCAGGTCATGGGCACTGAACTGACAGCTAACCCATTAGCTGGGTAATATGACCTGACAGCCCAATATAAACCATTTTCTTGAGATAACATTTCAATCCCCAAAAGCAAGTTAGACTGTATTCAGTCTAGCCATTACTTAACAAATTTCGAGCCTTCTCTCCTTAACTAGCCAATGCAATAGCAACATTCAGGGTAAAATGGACTTCCTAAAAAATAATAATAAAATAACCCCCAAATTACCACAGCATAACAGAAATTCATTCAGAACAACTGATTATACTAAGCCAGATGAATCCAGACTCACCATATACAGAAATGCTCCATCTGCCAAAACAACTTAGAACTGAATCTCTCAGAGTTGCCATAGGAACAAGCACACATCAGCAGAATAAACAATCAAAACTAATTGAACAAAGAAGAATAATCACATATGTTCACGTCATTAATTTTAAAATAATGAGGGGAAATTTTTTAAAGGATTTTTTAAAAAGACTTACCCATTTCTACAGAAATTTGTGAGCAGTGCAACAGAGGGTCACATGGCTCTTGAATAGAAAAGCTGGCTGGATACTTGCCCTACAAACATTAGAACCATCTGGACAGAGGTAAAAAAAAAAAAAAAAAGGGAAAATTGAGACTTTCTGCAAGAAAAGAAAACTCACTTGTAACAAAACACAATCAGGCAGAGTTTTTTAAAGCTTGTAATTTTGAGTACCTGCACATTTAAGTGGCCTGTTGAACGTTTGACCAATGAGAAAGCAGGTATGTGCATCATGAAAGAGAAAAGGAGACCACAACAGAGCCATAGGCATTAGTCATGGCAGGGAACACGAACAGACCAAGACACAAAATAAATGTGAATTATTAAATGGAAGACTTCACTTTAAAACAACTGTCAAACAATGCCAGATAAGACTTCATTTTAGTAGGACTATATCCTGCTTACTTACTGTACTTTCTCTACTAACACGACAAGGTTCCTTTCATCTTAAAACAACAACCATCTCAAGGCCATATCCTACCTCACCGTGTTAAGGCCAGTTACTTACATACTGTAGCAGTACTGTAGTTTCAGATAGCGAAACAATCCAAAAATAAATTAATAATAAAAAATAAATTAAAGATCTGAAAACAACGGACAAACTGTTTAAGTAAATGTCCCTTCTGTCAAAATAAAACATGAACATCACAAGACAATATCCGTTTATACATGATACTCCACCTCCCCAGCATAGTACAACATACCGCCATTTTCAGCAAACCTTTGATGCCGAGCTTCAACATTTTGCCTGCGCCACTGCATACAGGAAGTCACCATTAAATTACTCATTTTTTTTACGATTAAGATTTTATGATGAAACGCATTTCAAAAACAGCACCATCTGTAAAGTGCTCCACTGTTCCCATTTCTACGTTTGCACAGAACATTATTTTCATAAGGTTCAATCTGCCAGTGTAATAGAAGGATAAAAAAACTAATAGCAGACGAAACAGATTTCATTTGCTGGCAGTTTTAACAACGCAACTTACTCTGCTCATTATAGGACTACTTCTAATGTCCTATATATTTATGGTGACTTCACATCTCAAGAAATTTGATTTCCAAAAAAAAGGAAGGAACATATTATTTAAAAGATAATTAATCAAGCATAGCAGCCAACACATTACCTTTGTGGATATGATCAAACATGAGAAGCTACTATGGTTGATCATTTCCAAAAAGACATTCGGCAAGAAATGTCAGAGGATCAAATAGGGAAGAACAGAGGTGAGGCTTACGGTGACCTCTTATTAGGATTGAGCATTTTGAACAGTGTAACATCTAGGCTACTCGATGTGTGACTGTTGGCCACCATTAGTTGTAAGGGAAAGGGAAGTGTAAGGGAAATCTGGAAGAAGTGCAGCATTTCCATGAATAAAGATTACCAGGGCGATGACAAAACAAGGTGGTTTCAAGTGACCAGAGATAAACAACAGTAAGGTTGACAACCTAAAAGCACTTTAGCAAATACTGAACACCAAACAAGTGTCGCACTTCAGGAAGGTATATACTTTAAAGTCTTGACAAAACGTACAATCCCTTCAGTAACATGACACAGCATATGTATTTTTTAAATCAGAAACCAACACAATGCTTTACAAAGGGTAAAGAAAGACGCATTATGTATAAGCCGGCTATGCTCATAAGTTACACTAGGCAGACTGTCATATTTTTAAGGTTGATCCCATTACCAGAATTCCAAGACATGTCTGTGAATGATTTGGAAAACGAATTCTGCTGTAGTAATGTTATTATCCATGCTTCCAGAAGGCAAACGAACGCATACTCTTAAAGTGTGATCCAATTCTTGAAACACATTTTTTTCCACTACAGGTTTCAAGCCAAAATAAAATCACTCCCAAAGGCAAATTATCAAGGTTGCCCAATGGAAAATAATTGTCTTTTAGACACAAAACAAACAGGCAATGGATAGTAGGGTAAGGTTTCTTGAAAGATGTTGCCAAAACATTACAACGTGACCAAACACCATCGTTAATAATAGCTTGTAGTTACCTACAACAGCACCGCACTGTGAGGACCACATAACTGTGTCAGTTGATAGGTCTACTCCTCCCTACTTTAAGAGCTCACATTGTGTTCATTTGCATATTTTTTTGTTTTGTTTTGCTTTACTTGAAAGACCAAGCAAGTCACTAGTCATCCGGAAGAGGGTCAGGACTGGGAGGGATAAACTAAGAAAAACCTGATACCACAGATGTCCATTCTGCATACCATAGTGGGCAGGGCTTGCTGTGGGGCTTGAAGTGTCCATGCAGAAAGCTATACATCCGAGAAAAAGTGACCATACCCCAGCTTTATTTTATTTATTTTTTTAACAGAGGTCTGTGTCTACACAGCTGGGGTCTTGTGACCTGGATTTCACTGGAGTACACAATAAAACTTAATTGGACAAATCACTGAAAGCACTGAACTGTTAGATCGACTAGACATCCACCATTGACTTGTATAAAAGAAGCTGGTTCCCACTTCTTACATCAAATTCTAAATATTTGAATATATGAAACTATCAGTGACAAAATAGTTACATATAGGGGGGAAATGCCTTCTTTAAAAAGTTACACAAACCATTGATGAAAAATAAACATTTTTCCCCACAGTCCAACAATTAAGATGAAGTAATAATTTCACCAATGTATAATACTTAGGAACAAGCTGGGGTGTATGAAATGTTCGCATGACTATGCAATGCAATATTAAATGGAACACAAAACAGTGGATCACAAGTATTCTCTCATATTATGACCTTGTTTTGAAACAGTACGGTGACAGTTCATTGATCTAAACTGCAATACACTGTTTGACCACAACATGCAATATAAAGGCTTAAAATATAAGTTATATGAAACACTCCAATACGAACAAATTGTTTCTAATCTACTTGCCAAACTTCTTGCTCTGTCATTTTTTATGAAATCTCACTCTCCCACTCAATATTGTGGAACATAGTATCTATTACCCTTCGTTAAAAGCAAAGTTCCCAAAGAGGTGGGGGTGGTGGAAATCAGGTCATTCTGTAATTTCCAAACACAGCCATCACCTCCATCTAAACAATAATCAAAATCTCATTATGTCATTTGAAGACAGCACCCAAACATACTTGAAATAGAACAGCTGATCAACTGATCAACCTGACTAAAACAAAATATTAGAGTTGTGGCAATGAATGCATATACACAACCAAAATAAGTCAGCGGAACTAAGATTCCACTCACTGTTGAACTTTAAAACCCTTCAAATTAAAAAGTAAATTTTACATTAAACAAAATTCTGTTAACTTGCTCTGGGTAAAAGCATCTGCTAAAAGCCTAAAAAATGTTAAATGAAAATGTAAAGACATAGCCCAAGGTTCAATATTATAATAAGGCTAAACACATAAATGATTAATTAGGACTAGAGGGGTATGCCCCTTTAACTGGGCAGTGAAGAAAGTTTGAATATCATTGGTGTTCAGTCATCAGTAGCCCCACCCCTTTCTCTAAACACTGCACCACGTACTGATTGGTCATTTTTGGCCGGTTCAGTTTGGCTGTTCACGTGGCTTTCTCTTATGACATATTCAAAAAGCAGTAACCTCCGCGTGAATGTATAGGATCTTCTGAGTTCTTGACTTATCCAGACATTAATAAATTTGTTTTAAGTCATATGCGAATTGGGACCTCAGGCACATTTCACTACGTGGTTCATTTCATACGTCATATTTTCCCCAGAGCTACTGTACGATTATGCTGCTTTAATTAAGTGTCCTATTCCTTTTACTATGTATCATTAATTGCGTCACGTGTAATATTGTAACAGTGCAGTAATTCAGACCTGAATTGCCTGGCATACAAGATGATAAACCTTGGTTTAACGTTGCTGGTCTGTATAACTTGATAGTGGCACCGCGAATTTCAATGAAGTCCTGGTTCGTGGATGCGGTTGTAGCTACAGACAGAAAATTCCTTCTTTTGGCCATTGAGCCATTAATTCTGCGTGCAAACTGTGAAGAAATACGCAACTTGCTGGCTGCCCATTGTAAATAGATAGGATACATGGTTACTTGTAGGTGTGTAACCATGAGCAGGCAGAAGCTATTGTGACATAGCAGCTTATTTACTGACACAGCAGCATGGTGTAGCGTATTTACAAACGTTTTCACCCAGTTCACCCAGAATAGTTAATGTATCTTGCATTAAGGCACCTTTCGAATCCAGTTCATTCAACTTTCTGCTTTAAAAACAGTAGATTCCCGGCCATGTAGCGTCGCGTTCGTGTTTTTAACTGGTATTAAACGTACTAACTCAGCTGACTAGACATTGTATGCACTCGGTGCAAAACTAATGGACAAAATATGTGCGTGCATGGGACAATATCACATTATGCGTTGCTCGCTCACCTGTAACTGTATGAAGTTTTCCGGAGATTTCTCCCGCTTTTCACTGCTTTATCTCGTGGTCTTCCACAACTGCAACAGCAAAGCCACTTCCCCCGCCTCCGTAAACCCGCATCATAATACAAACGAATTCGTCCACAAGATACTCATGGGGCAAAGTGGACACTTGTCAGTAGTGGCTGGGAAAATGCATTCTCCCAAAAAAAGGCAAACACTTCAGATTCTGCCAATGATATATAACAAATTTCAGTTACACTAGCATCCAAATCCTGTCAATGCACATTGGCACTATCAACTGTAAGAACACAGTTTGCTCTACAAACAAGAGTAGCCTAACACGTGGGTAATGCAGAACAATCTCTTTAAGTCCACTGCGTGCGCGCTTTCATCTATTCATTTGTTATACGAACAGTGAGAAAATGTAGCTGCATCCACGAAATCAGTGCCTGAGCCGTGATATCCATGCGGACCTCCTGCTCTGCGCCCGCCAGAATGTGCGCGCAGAGGTTCACCGAGTACGCGCCGTAGGGAGGGATAATGTAGTTTTCTTTCACGTATGAAGACGAGTATGCGCCTTCAATAGAGGACAATCGAGCGCAAGGGTTAACCATGGATGTGTTCAACAGAGGAGAGCGCCGCCTAACGTCTCATTAAAATGAATTCAGCTGTTTTTCAAAGGAGGTTCACAGCACCTGTGTGAAATATATTCGTCAATTCTGTTGTTCTTTACATTCATTTACACGCATAGGCCCACGTACACTGGCATAGCCATGGGACGATGTTTTGAAAGGGGGGGGGGGGGTGTTGGGGGGTGCTGCAGTGCGGACAGAAAGGTATAAGTGTGATCCCACTGTTTTTATTATTGTTTTGCTTGCTTGGTGAACTGATTTGTAGGCAGGGTTAAGTATCTCGGACACACGCCGCAACCATGGCCAGATAAGTATGTAAACATATTTATAATGCAAAAAGTTTTGCAAATGAACACGTCATTCTAGCTTAATTCTCAGTTTACAAAATAGGATAACACACGCTCGTGAGCACACCCACCATACCCACACACAGAGCTCTGCCTGCGGAATAAATAGGGAAACGTGTGGAGTGGAGAGAATAAATCATCTCACTGAATGAAACAGACACAGGGTATCTTTAGCTTCCGCATCATTTCACAACACTAAAACAACCTCTTCTTTCAAGCCAATTCACAGGCTCAGTGATGCCGGACCAGCTATCCACGAGTCTCAATGTGTAACTGAACAGCTAACTTGACATGACGGATAGCTTTTTGTGTATTCTGTGAGACCCAGTGTTGCAAATATGCAAAAAAAAAAATTTCAGGCACCCAGGAGACACAATTTCTCCCAAATATCAGTTTAGAACAACATTTCCTTGTTACTAAGGAATACTATACTATATTTCAGCAACATATGCAGAGTGAATCATTTTCAACACAGAGACAGAGACTATGGAGTGCACGCAACATAGTCTCCTCAATCAGATCCTCTTTTGTCTCTCATAACATCTGGATTTTCCACCACTGGAAGTAAATAATCCCATTGTTTTTCATTAACTACTTTCTGCTTTAAAACAGTAGAATTGTCTTATATTAAATATATTGGGATGCCAAATGTGTGTAGTACATGAAGTGGATAATGAAATTATGTAAAACAAAACCATGTTACTCATATTTTGAGGTCATTTTGACTATGTTGCAAAAATTCAACATTTGGAAGCACAGCCATGTGTGCATTAGCAGACAGTAGGCTCACTTTATTGTCATTATTGTGTTAGGTAGTTGGAGGGTGACCAACACCCCCCATCCCTCTTACCCCCTCCACCACCACCACCACTACTCCCCTTCAAAATACAGGAATGATCATATGTACTATCATTCATTATTGCCCCCCCCCCCCCCCCCCCCCCCCCCCCCCGTTCAAAAACAGGAATGATAGTATTAAACCTCGATTTTACAGGAGTTCCAGTGAATATAGAATGATTGTGTCTCTATTGTGCCCAGTTGGTGGGTGACCAGGCACTAGACCTCACCCCCTTCCCCTAAGCCTCCTCCAGTCAATAATCACAGCCCTACATTCTCCATGTGCTCCAATGAATATCCGCTTATTGCACGTTGCTTTGGATAAATGTGTCTGCCAAATAAATGTACAGTAAAGTAGTGAATATCTTATGATTATGTTACCATTCTATGTTGAGAAACAAAAGGGTCACGCTGCACTATTTTGCACGAAAACATAACAATCCCAATTTTCCAGCATATTCCTCATTCCTCAGAGGCCTCCTACAACAAGGTTTTAAAAGTTTTTATTTTCAGTTACCTCAATGTTGGGGCCTCACAGGGTGAATGCTCCCAGTTTTGCTTTAATGTGTAATGATGTTTTAATGCACAGTACATAAACAGTTGATACTGCTGACGTAGACTTGTTAAGGAGGCTGAGCGCAGTATCTAAAGAGGGACATGCGAGCCTCTCACACTCAGAGTGGAAAGGATGGCCAGGGTCATTACATTAGGACATCCAGTTTCTGCTGTCTTGGATAATTTAGTTTTGCTTTCCAAACCAAACTGTAATACTGAGCGCTACAATGCTGTCTACAAGGCTGATGTAGACCCTCTCTAAAACATCCGAGCTGACACCAAACCCCTTCTGTGGCTGGTTTTTTCTACTTTCAGTGCTGTTTGTGAAATTCAGCTTATCATCCCTGTGCGTTCCTAGACACTTAAAACATTTGAGTAGGTCGGTCACAGAGAATGAGCGGAAGAAGGGTTCCAGTGTTTTTTTCACACGTTCCTTAGTTTTGTCAGAATCAATTAACAAAGCACTGGACTTACACCACTCATGTAGAGAGGCAACCTGCTCAAAGTGAGTGTTCACCTGACCTTTATAAAACACACAAACAAGAGCCGTATC
This sequence comes from Anguilla anguilla, assembly GCF_013347855.1. Classification (NCBI taxonomy): domain Eukaryota; kingdom Metazoa; phylum Chordata; class Actinopteri; order Anguilliformes; family Anguillidae; genus Anguilla; species Anguilla anguilla. Next base: position 13,336,579 of record NC_049212.1, on the reverse strand, counting down.
ATTCGCACATTTGAACAAATTCGCAGCATTGCCCTGCAACCTCATTAAAACAATTACGGTGATAAAACGCAGCCCTGTACTTGAAACTGTCTCCTGAGGAAAATAATTGTGTTTCTCACAGACCTAAGTCCTTAATGCAGCATACCAGGCCCCTTTCTCATTCAGATCAGAGCGCACGTTTGATATCTCGCGTAGATTAAATCTTTTGGCGGTTGCTAAAATACCAGGGAGACTGTGTGGTGAAGCCCACATAGAGTCTGACTCTTAACTCTTATAGAAATCCCCCACTGTGGCTGGGGTTCAGTGCCCTGCCCTGACACTGTCTGTACTGTAACCCTCTCTGGATTGGCCCTGTCAGAATAAAGAAAAGATAGATTATTTCCTCTTCTTTATATTTATACAAACTGAAATCCTACTGGACACAGTGCACTGGTATTGCAAAAACCTTTCAGTTTAATGCCACTGAACCTCAGGCATGTATGGCTCCTCGAGATTTCAAATCATAGCGGCCTATTTAAGTAACAGATTCACGGCACTTCCCCAAGACAGAAATATTTATTTGTTGCAGCTGCAGAAAAGGGCTTCCAGATCTGTTTTTCTTTTCAGCCAGATTGGCCAAATTCTAATTTATTTCACACTGGCAGATGGAAATGAAAATTCAGCTGGCATTCTGAATGTTTTTGTGTTTTCCAAAAAAACAAAAACAAAGCACCAACAGATTGCATATAAAATTACAAGATGGATTAGTTCCTAGTATAAAATAGACACATTCATTTTTCCTTGGAGACTAGTTTCTCTTGCTTTTCCAATATGAGCATCATACAGGGTAGACTAATAGGTTTGGCTTTTATTTTGGCTGTGCATCATCTTAGTTTTTGGCTTCTTTTCCTGACGACTGAACTCATGTTGTCTTGAAATAATGATATCAGACTGGGAGTACTGTACACACATGGAGAGTGGGGGGGACTCACCTTAAAGAGTCCCACATAGACTGTGCCTAGGCTTCTCTCCTATTGCAAATATACACATTTAATGAGCCATAACCGCACAGCTGAATTTTCCCATTAAAAAAGCATCTCTCCTTCCTCCCTCTCCCCCAACCTCCCCTCCCCTTGCACCTTTTCCCATTTGGCTCTTATGTAATGAATGCTTTTACTCAAGTAGTCAGGTTATTTATTCATTAATTTGCTTTGTTTGTATATTTAGGCCATTCTAGCACTGTACTGCTCTATTGATAGTTTCAAGAATGGAATATTCAGTACAGACGCACCTCGATATCTGTGGTCTTGATGCCAGTGGTGCACGGCTGTGAATTGGTCTTGTCCAATATGCCTCAGCTTCTGCGGTGTGTTCCTGGGGGAAGGCACAGAGGTGTGATGGAATACGGCTGCCTATTGGCAGCCCTGACCCTGCTGACAAGATGTGATTGCAGAGCAGGTTACACAGGGAGGGCCACAAACATACAATCTGAGTTAGGAAAAAGTAGTCCATCACATAAAAGGAATGACAATATGCAATAATACACACAGATATCCTAAATGAGGACATTATCACATCGTTATATGTTATCTTTATAGATCAGATTGGGTCAGGTTTTATGATAGCGTATCGAAATACTAGCTTAGTACATAAATAGCAAGGATGTTTTATTATTCAAGACTCACTGTAGAAAATGGTTAAATATTGCTGATCGCACAACAGTACCATCTTGTGGACAAGCCATAATACAATGTCTCTTAAAAGGCAGGGCTTTATGCTGGTTAATACGGTAAACATCAAATAGAAACTCTCACTAAATTATTTTTATTCATTTTATTTTATCTAACAAACTCATCACAGAGTAATGCATATTTATAGTATAGCGACCCACCCACCCACCCCCCCCCCCCCCAAAGTATGATGAAGATTCAGGGACTTTTATAACAAAACTGAAGCGCTAATTGGTGGGGTGTGCCCCTGGGGTTCAGTTCACAAGAAAGTTTTCCAAATGTTTTCCTTTCTGGCAGACACTACTGAACATTTTCCAAATGAGCAAATGTTGGCCAGAATTATGAAAGAAATATTGGTTCTCTGATTACAGTACATTTGTATCAGTTACTGTTTCAATGGAGAAATTGGCACAGCTCTCTTAGCAAGTTTCTACCTATTTGTCTGTTTTGTGTATGTACACTACATGGCTAGAAGTTTGTGGACACCTGACATCCAACATCTCATCCAAAATTATGGGCATTAATATGGGGTTGATCCACCCTTTGCTGCTATAACAACCTCCACTCTTCTGGGAAGGCTTTATACTAGATGATGGAACATTGCTGTTGGGATTTGCTTCTATTTAGCCAGAAGAGCATTCATGAGATCAGGCACTGATTTCGATAATGTTTTGTGTGCTGTTTCATCTATAGTATTGTCAGTTTATAAACTTAGCCAGACAGTCGCTGCAAATTATAAATGTAACTAGTCCATGTAACTAGTAATTTACTCAGTGAACGAAGAAAGTTTTGAACAGTACCTTCCTGGAGGGATAGGTCCCATGTTCACATAATTTTAAAGGTCACTGACCCCCAAACTGTTCGTTCCTATCAGCGAGGGGAAAAAAAAGTTTTCTCACCAATTACATTTTAACAGTGAAATTAACAAGTCCCTTGTCTACCAGTTTTTTTTTCTTACAGATTTCAGTTTGCAGTCCCAGATTGAGCTTCCTGACTAAAGACAGGTTGAGGTGTCAAAGAGTAGATAATTAGTGCATGTGATGATCCACGCCCCCCCCCCCGCCACCCCACCCCACCCCCCCCCGGCTGCTTTCAGGATGTCAGATCGTCTCCTGTGGGCATTGAAGGCCTCTCGAAAGGCATGCCATTGCATCACCTACCCACAAAGAACTGCGTACTTCCTTATATCGCGGACGGTTCAGTTTCTCATCATGAGGCAACAGGATAACATTCTACAGCTTGATCGCCTTTGTAGGTAACGTTGGTTATGATGCTGAATTGGAGTGGATGCCCTCCCAAAAATTCAGCGATTTCCTCTTTTTGCTCCCTTTTATGAGTGTTGGTATTGCGGTTGCTGGATATTTACACACACTTATCCCCCCAAAGGATGACGAAAGAGAAGCTTTCATCCATTATGTAGACTGTGAGACCCAGACGTCAGTAGCCTCTAAGTTGAAGGGCTATAAATTCCTCAGGGTTCTTGAGCCGGAACCAATGACAATCATTTACCGTACTCCAGACTCTTAATTTTGCAGAATGCCCTCAACAATAGACTTTTTTTCTGGCAACCCTTCAAAAAGGCTTTTTTCACATGGAAGAAACATCTGATGGTAGACTTGAAGACTTTGTGTTTTCAGTATGCAACCTAATTTTGTTAATTTTAGTTTTCTTCCTTGGTTTATATATTTGGTTGGTTTTTCATTTTTATTAAAGACTAATTTTGGAAGGCAATAGATAGTGCTTCAGTGACACTAATCTATAGAAATGAACCCCCAGATCATTTCCTACTCAGTTCCTGTGATCTGTGGCTCATTTTAAAGCTAATGTTCATTCATAATTTAACATGAGTTCAATTCAATATGGGAGTAACTTATTCTTCTTTGCAGACATTACAGCATGGCCTACATAATCGCTTATTTACTTTGAGTGTTCCATTCAATGAGCTACCTGATGTGTCTTTCAAATGAGGAGACCTGCCGCGTGATGGAAAGTATGAGATTCAAGTAAACAGCAAAACCTTCAGTGTTAAATTAACTCTTGTGGAGTTTATACAAGTCCACTATGGCCAGTGGCCATAATACAGTGGCCAGTCCACTATATTTAATGTTAAGCTTTCATTACGACCGTTCTCAATCCCCCTGCATTGTGAATGAGTCCCCAGCATTTACCCAAATGGAACTATTAGCCTCTAAATATTAGCCTCTTTGATGCTACTTCAGCCAATCAGAGAAACAAAGAACACGCAACAATATAGTTTTTGGGTGGAATTTTATTATCTCAAAATACAAAACATTTCTAAAGCAGTCGCATGTTACATTGGATCTTTTTTAGCATCTGAAAACCTCAGCTTAGTAAATCTGGCCCAGACTATGTGATACTGTGGCCATTTTCACAACATAGCTGGCTGTTTCCATGGCTACACAATGTCAGTGAATGTCAGCCACTCAGGACATAAAACACATCAATATTTGTACAATCAAACCCCTGACTGACATAACACTCCAGCTACAACGTCAACACATTCTGTTCCAGTCTCTACTTTCAGATCCTTTCAGACCACTGACCATGTCTTTGTTTTCGTTTTTTCATGTTTGTGTATATGCTCGCCAAAATGACCAAACCAAGAAAAAAAAGAAAAAATCCATTTCAAAATTCAAAATCTTTTTTCATCAATGTTGACATGAATGAAAGTAACTAATACAATAAATAAATGAAGACTCATTGTCAAAATAAGAATGCAAGTATTATCTTCTATTATCTTCTATGTATGGTATATATATGCTGCTCTTGCTGTTTCTCAATAAAATTATGAAATTAGAATTTTTATTATTTACCGTATCCATTTATTTTAATATACCCTAATATAAAGAAAGTTGAAATAAAAATGATGAAAAAATGATGAAAAGAGGGGAGCGTATATACACATATAGTTATTTATATACATATAGTTATAGTTATAAGAGAAAGCATTATTATAGACAAGAAAACAAATCACATACAATACATTCTATCAAATAAATGTTAATCACTCTGAGTCAGACACTGTGGAACTGCTGTTCCTTCTCCCCATGGTTTCCTGTAGGAGCATCAGTCAGATCGAACATAAAATAAGGGATGTAATGCATGTAACTGGGAAGTGTAGTCAAATGACTTCTGATTACTGGCAAAAAAATGAGAAACAAAATAATGTCATGTTACAGGTTTTGGTACAACACCTTATTATTTTTATTTGTTTATGGGTAAATATTATCTGCCAGTATATAGTATAATATTATTATATACCTGGACATGTCAAGAGAATAATGTCTCTCAATCATTTTTTTTTTTTTTTAAAAAGGTAAAAAAAAATACTCAGCAAGAGACTCAGTATTAAATTTTCAATCCTTTTAAATAATTTAACGAATAGAACAGTTTTACTGTTAATATTCAACAGTACATCTGAACAGCTTCTTCAGTTAAAAGGTGACAAGATGTACATGGATGCAGTCCACCAACTTTCAAGACAAAATAAAAAAAAAAGACATTTCATGAATCCCATCCCCACCCTTGGCTGATTAACATTACAACTAGGTCAGGTTCAATCTAATTGCATTTGTCTAATTCCTTTAAACTTAAACAAATCTGTATTTTGTAAAAGACAGGAAAAAAACTTGAACACTCGCTGACCAAAACCTTAATTTAACTATCTACAAAATATCCTCTGGTGGCATCCGGGTTGCCGTACTTCCATTGCAGTTACACGGAGCACTAAGTGCAGCACCAACATATGGGTTATTGCCTGCACACTTAATGTGCCTTTTACAGAGCTAAATACAACAGGCGCAGTGCAGTTTCAAACAGAGTGCAGTCGACGTATTAACTCATTGATCAGGAGCACCAAAAAAGACTCTGAAAAGACATACAGTAGCACCAAGTAATTAAGTGTACAAAGCAATAGCAGGGCTCGATATACTGCACATCATCATTACTGTAGGTCTGTACTTCATGTAAACATGAGATGCTTTACATTGGGTGTATTCTGAGGCATGTATTGTCCCTACAGTAGGGCAATTTCAGACTTAAAAAAAAACACAAAGCAAACCAAAACTTCAGCAAAATTGTCATTTTCTTTCCTACTGTATAATAGTGTCATGAGCTTCAAATACCCCAAAAATACCCCAGTGTATTTTTTTTTTTCAAGCAGCTTTACTGTAAATATAGATTACACACACACACACACAGACCAAAAGCTGACCTAACTATACAGTCAGCGGACGTGAGGATTACAGATTTAGGTTTCAAACTCTGTTACACCAAGTCAGTGCCAAAAAGCCACTCCTCTGAAGGTAATACTAAGTGGAGATCAAAGGTAAACTCACAGTCATCACTGCTGGCCATTGATATTACAATCATTAGCATAAGTTCATAGACTGCAATTCTTACTTCATTTTATCTTACCAAATAAAAACACAACCAATAGGCAGGGCTTGGCTATTCATACCATGTCACTACATCTTACAGTCTCCTGCGGATTACATTGTGCAGCATATCTGCTGTATTTCCTGAATGTAAATATATGGGGTTTTTTTTTGTGGATCAAACTACAACGATAATTGTGTCAAATTGTGTTCAATCATACAATTGAAAATCACAAATTATTTTTCACAGGAATCTCTTCCATTACCTCATGAGAGATAAGTGGAATAACCAAAATAATGAGTATAAATCCCTCTTGATGCTACAGGTGCTTTGCATGTAGCAAACTAGCAATATTAAACAAACTGGAGTAAAAAGAGATAGAATCTTAGTGTTCTTGAGGATCATCTGAACCCCAAGACATCCCTGCACTCCTTCAGCAAGCTAACAAAAACATTTTATCTCAGTGTATTATTTGTGATTTGCAAATCTGCACATGAATACTGATCTGTCCATTTGGTAAGACAATATTTATTTTTATGATATAACCACCAGATCCAAATTAAATTATTTCTATTAAATCACCATTATTGAAGTTTGAACTTTAGAATTGAGATGGAAATCACACAAAATCTAATATTAATTATTTGTACCTATAATCTAAACTTACTTTGTTGTGCAATTTTCCCCCAGGTAAATTGAAACATGACTGTACAGGTTGGGGAAAATGTAAGTGTAATTCAGTTATCATCTAAATGAAGACAAGAGTAATTTTTTATATTTGATATTGAATATCAAAAACAGTGCCATTTAGGTAATCATAAAACATACGCACACGTGCACACACACATGCATACACACACAATCAATATTTATGCCGTATTATGTGCAGGTTTAAACAAAGAAACTTAGAAAAATATATTTTATAGAAATGATGACCTATATGTACACACACCTTATATGTTTTAACAGATTAGATACATTGCACATTCTGCTACATAACATGTTTCCCATGACATCTATACATAGCAGTAGCAATGTACAACATTTTGTACAAAGGCTTGTACAAAAATATCTTCTTATATCACAAAACTAATGACATGACAAAAAAAAAAAAACTAACCAAATACACTGTATGTATAAGAAAATGCATACCAAAGCATACAGTAAAATTCTGTATGCTTGATTTGCATATACTGCAGAACACATTATTTGGTTATGTACTGTATATTGTAGAGTCTAATGTATAAGCATTGAATTGTATACATGAGAAACAGGAACATTTTTCAAATCTGCTAAATACTTATTCAAATCGGAAATATACTATGTTTTATGAGATAACATGAGGTGAGGTGATCATGTGATCCATGTTTACTCACATACCCGTGAACAGTCAATAATAACACTATAAAGAGTCATTATATGTCAATAGCACTGCAAAAACATGCATCCTCATGTAATTTCAGTTCATTTTTTCATTTCAGCCTTCTTCCACAACATAGGGTTAATATCTTAAATAAATATTCATAATTTAACATCCAAGATGTGCAGCTTTCACATCACCAATATCAGTTTGAAAGGTCTAAGCTATGACATCACCAGGACCCTGTCGGTATAGTTTAACATCAACAGTGAAGCGCACAGAACAAGCCTGAACTATACAATATTGGTATCAATCAATATAGACTTTAAAAAAACCTTGGTCATCTGCGATTCAAAATGCATCCATTAATCTTGAATTCACTAAAAACATAAAATGAATAAACTCATACAAGGACACATAATTAGCAAATATTCCTTATAAGCACTGTGATTTTCTCTTTTTTTTCCCAACAGCCAAGAAACTACTATCTTTAGATCAAAAGAGGAAGCAGCCACTGATGGGTTCTGAAACAGAATTAGAAGGCACATATCGAGCGTAGTGCCAGGCAGTGATACTGTTTGGTGTTCAGGTGAATATGTAATACCTGCAGAGGTGCTATTGTATATTACACTATAGAGTGAGAAATCAGTTAGTGTTTCAGCCTCAAACCTGTTCCATCACATCAATTACTACCGTACAATGTGCGATCTGATGTTATGCAATAAAGGTGCAGTCAAACAGATGATGTTCACAGCCATTAAAAAAAGCTAAATAATTTCCCAGAATTAATTCCGGCTTGGTCATACCATCTACAGTAAAACTGTAAAAAATAATTATATATGTAATAGTTTCTTGTTCATGTGAATATGCATAAATGTAAAGTTCTCCTTTCCTGTGAAACATTCTTTAGATTCTTAAATTAATTCTGTTTTCCTAATCTACCAGGGGCATGGACAGCACAGTGCACTTGTGTAGACACAGATTTACATGGTCACACTTTACTTGAAATGGGTGCTATGAATCATGAATAAGGCTCAAAATAATGACCAAAACCTTTATATTTCAGTTATAAACTTGCATGGTAATCCAAGACAGTTTGAAATAACTGACTTATAGTACATAGCATAAGAGGCAGGATATAATGTCACAGACGAAATATTAAGATTTGTGATACCCAGGTTATCATATTCACATATACATGGCCGCATGACACCATGAAACACATATTTACAAAGGAGCAATGAATCTGACACAAGGCCCTATTTTAGCGTAACCATTTAGTCATATCGGGGAATAGTAAAACCCAAGAAAAATCCTATTCAAGCTTCAGTTTGATGCAAAAAAAAAAGTTTCTTTTGCAGCTATTTCTGATTTTAAATAATAACAGTGGCAATGGACTGCTTTCTGTAGCGCCTTTCATCTCACTCTTTTCAGTGAAGGGGGAGGAGGAGAATGAGAGAATCATTGACTCAGTTAAACTGGGGGTGATTATGCACACAGATTGGGACAATTTAGATTCTAGTTATTTTCTATACTGTGCTCAAAAAGCGTTAATTCTGTCTGTTTAGTTTTTCGATTGAAGAGACACTCTACCAGTCTGGCTATCTATATAGGCAATCTATTTTTTCTTTGTCTCCCCCTACTGGTTAAAAGTAAATCCAAATGGGACAGACCTAGCCATGTGTAGACTCATGAATGTTCTTTTTCCTTTAGCACATGAGATGAATTGAATCTATTGAATCCTCACAATTTTGTTTTTCATTGGTAAGCATATCCTAAAACTCAAACCATGCAAGTAACTGCTTTGCTGTACAATATTTACATTTAATGAGCATAGGTGTGCCTGAAAACTAGCACTGTAACACAACATTATGCCTCCAGGGTTATTCAAGCTCTGCACATTTCCGTGACAGTAATAAAAATGAATGACAGTAAGAATACAAAAAAGAGAGAAGTACACCGTATTAAGTGCAATTAATCAATACCCTGTAACACTCTAATATCAATGTTCAGGTCTGCATGGTGATAGAACGCACTCTTGTGTTTTGTATACGTGTTTATCAGTTTATAAGTTTGATTGTTCATACTGTGCATATGAAAATACTGTGCAGTGCTTATGAAGGGAGTGAAGCTCTCTTTATAGATATTGCTAGCCAGTTAATTTTAGTGCCTTGGACTGGCTCACAAGAAACTCCCTACTTTTAAACAGTATCCTTCTGGAACCTCATCACAGTTGTCATGCCAGTCTAAACTATATTTTAATACCTAATCCCATTAATCTTGCTATAAATAATGTAATACAGTATATATAATATAAATAAATAAACATATAGTACTCCATTAAATTGACCTGCAAGCACTACTGTACCTTAGCATCAATATAGAACACAAAACATCAACAACTCACAAGTCCCAAATTCACCCAAAATAGTTTTATTTGGTTTATTGATTATTTATATATTTATAATATTTACATATATATTTATATATTTTTTAACCTACTACCTCAGGTAAACATTGAATAATTTGATCTATAATTATTATATTTTTGAAGGACATGTATCTGTGAAATATAGAATTTTAAAGCACAGTTAGTTAAATAGGCAGTCTTTTTCCAAATCTTATGCTACAGATTTCATATCTCCATTTCAGAAATGGCCAACAGTCATTCAGCTGCAATTAAAAATGTAACACTAGTTATAAGGACAGACCATCAATACATCTAGGCCTGACTTTAATTGCCATCTCATGTAAATGGCTACAGAATCCTTTTCCAAATCAGCAAATTATAACTCCATCTCCAAATCACATGATCTTCATAGGAAAAGGGCAAAACATGAATAGCACAGAGCCTTAGATTAAACAAACTACCGAACTGTTCGAACAGCTATATTTTTTCTCTTTTTTTGTGAATCACAGCAAGAACTAAATGTGTTCCTCAAAGTGCAGAATAATTAAATCAGAGAGGCCATAGCGTAATGCAAAGACCACACCAGACAAGTTTACATACTACTTGTTACATGTGCCTTGATGTAGACTCTCTGCAATTCTGTATTTACTAAATGTGGCAATAGGAAATGCTCTTTTGCAAGTGGAATATTTTTACAGATCCTAGGTACTAAAGTGACATAGAGAAGAAAGTAGAGACAGATACTGCATGTGCTCAGTACATCCACCAAATGCCAAAGTGTTCATTATAAAAACCATGTTCAACAGTTTCCTTCATTACAACACATAGATGTACAGTAACGTTGAAACTAGTGCAGTCTTACACAAATGTGCTGTGATCCAGCCGTCAAGTAAATTATGGCAAATGCCTTACACTGGAGCCCAATTCCATCCACTCAGAAAGACTGTGATGAGATTAACTCCATAGCCTTTTCAGCAAAACATCAAAACAACGTTCGCAGGCGACAGTTCATTTACCATAGACCCAGCTGAGTTTCCAGGTCTGAATCACACAGCACCAACAAAGGGTGGGTCCATAATTTGCTCTGAGAGACTACTTAATGGATGACTTCTTGTCAAAAAAACTACACCAAGCCTATGCGTGATAAGCCAAGGAACACTTAGCCCAAAATGGACTCACCCCACCCTTCTACCGTGAGCTCACAAAATGGCATTCGACATGAATCACACTGTCATTTTTCCCATCTTTCTAAAAGGATTCTCTACACACACTGACCCTCGAGCCAGCTACTGTAAACCTTAAGGGAAGAAAGAGAATGGGACACGACCACAAACAGGAAGCGAAACAACACGACATCAAGAGACATCCAGCCCTTTCGGAATCGGGTCGCCTTTTATTGTTGTTCACAATTTCACGGCAGCAAAAAAGGCACTGCTGACAGGAACGCTCGAGCGAACGAGACGGCACCTCCGTCATTAATGTGCCTTGCCCACAGAACCCCTTCACCAAACATCAAGGCAAGCAGGCCTCTCCTAAGAAAGCCTGAGTGGATTTGGCATCTCCTTCGGACTCGTGAGTGAAACATACAGAAGGCTGAAAGGCAGTTACTTATTGGTATGACTAGCCATTTCTCTGCAAACAAAAAACCAGATTTAAAAAAAAAATGCATCATACTTTACATTTTATATTTGTGTATATATATATATCCCCAGACAGTACAGCTACACATGGCTGGTGCAGGGCTGATGCTTTGTCACGCATTGTGTGCGGGAGATATTCGCTCTGTTGCGTGGAGGTACTTTTGGGAAAATGTTGCGGCTACGTTGCTTACCGCTGCCCTGCTATGGAATCAAATTTGTGTCTAAAGTATCAAAAAAAATAAATAAATAAAAATAAAAAAAATACATTTGACACAGATTTGACACAGCATTAAGTGGAACATTTCTGATTGAGAGCAAAGAAAAAATCAGCAAATACAAATATTGATTTCAAGAGTAAAACATAACGTAACACTCGTTTTTGGAAGAAAAAGGAAAACACATTGCAAGCTTTTTTCTATTCTCTATCTGCTTTTTTCGATACTTGAGAGGATGTTTTGTTTGATACTTTTGACACAAATAAGATTCCGTAGCAGAGTAGCGCAAATGCGCTTCCCAATGGGCTAACCACCTTCCCACAGACAGAGCGCAACAGAGCCCCTACATCAGCCACACGTAGCTGCGCTCAGTGTGCAGTCTGGGCATACAGTATATTATGTATTTATATGCTATTCAGCATATTCTCATAAAGACTTCAAAAAGCATTAAAAATGCATTACCACAACATAACACCTTTATAAATCACTCATAAGCATTTGTGATGTCATGTGACATAGTGCGCTGTGTAAATTTTGGGAACGGAATTTCATACTGCGTGTGCTAATTAATCCGTTGTAAAGCACTGTGTATGCTTAGGAATGATTCACGACATTATGGAATTTAAATGAAGGTGTAATGCCTGCTTCATAGGGAAACGATAAACTGTGTATAAAGTGTGACCAAAAAAAAGTAACATACAGTAGATGAGGCACACTGAATAAGTCTATACAGCAACTTAAAGGACAGCACCACTCACTTTCAAAGGCAAACTGTCGCATCCAAAACACATTATCATGTTCATGTTAAAGCACCTTGATCTGTTGTAGAATCAATTCAGTAAAGGATGCCTACATTTTTTTTGCCATGTAAACAAAAATAAATATGAGAACATACAACATAAATAAGAATAAACAAATCTCAGCAATGAATATCTCGGCAAGTTAATATAACTGTTACTTCAAAACAAATGACATTTCAATAACCAAAAATTCTATTTTATTTACTCTATAAAGAAAACAATTCACACAATGCATACTTTATGCAAGTCTATGCATGTGGGTATGTGTGTGTACTATATAGACTGTATGTTACATACAGTATGCTGTATATAGACACTGGTGTAGCATTATTTTTGCACCATGAAATTTATGCCATATTAAAAACTAATTTTCCTCAATGATTTCCCCCATGGTGTATACAATAGGAAATCATCAACAAGAAAACATTCAAACTGTATTCTTGTTCAGAAACACTGTAGTCATATTAATTTGGTGCCTCTTTAATGCCTTTCTTTAATAATGTAACAATCCAGAAAACATTGAGGTTAGCCTTGAGAGTTAGTAGCCGTAGCAAATGATTCTGAAAAAGCACTGGGCAAGCATGCTAATTTTGTCTTGGTGTATGAATAGACAGGTAACACAAAATGATGCTACACCGGTAATGGGAACAGACTGTAAAGCACCAGTTTGAACATTTCCGTAATCATCTGTCCCCAATCGATTTCTGTCCAATTTTGACTCCTGTCAGGAGCCATTTGTTATCAGCTTTATCACTTTTACTTTTCTTTCAGTGAAAACACATTTTAATACAAACTCATTTAACCGTGAATCAAAATGAAGGACATTGGTTGATTGAAAACAGGCTTTAGCCTCGTTTGGTATTCTTCAGAAGCATCTGAAACTACACTGACCGTACAGAGCATTGGAGACCAGTGGGGTGGAATCCTGTCCATGCATGTTTGCTAGCATCCAGTTAAACAACGTCACATTCCATTTCAAATTATGAAAATTCATATTAAACACCAATAACAATATTAAAAAACAACCTAATTTGAAAGATATGTTTCGCAGCAGCGTTGGATCAAACCAGTGCCCATGAAATTCAATCTATGGGCAGTGCCAGAATGCTCAGGTAACCCATGCAAGCAGTGCAGCCTGCCAATGCCCCCCGCACCCAAACCCCACCCCCCACCCCCAACCCTTCCCACCAGCAATGCACATAAAACATAGTGTTGTTCTGTATAGACATTTCCATTCCGACTGGAAAATACATACGGCTCTACACAGGTCTAGCACCATTTAAAGTTGAAGAAACAATAGCATGCCTCTATACTTCAGCATGTTTATCTTTTCTTTTTGTCCATACAGGAGAGCATGTTCCTGTAGGCTGTGACCAGGCAAACTGAGACAAAATACTAACAGTCAATTTAAAGAAAAGTACAATAAAAAAGATCACCTAGGCTTCTAAAGGCTAACAAAGGCAGTTAGTTATCTAGATCCCCCCCCCCAAAAAAAAAAAACAGAATAAGAATAAAGACAAAAGTGAAACAGACAAACAGAAACAAGCTTTTCTTGATCTCATGAGCCCTCTGTGATTTTTGAAGGTCTCTCTCATAAAAATGAAAAGTATTACAGTACACTATGGCACAAAATCTTAGGCTCGTCAAATTACAGTACATTGTTATTGTTGTTGAATCGGTTAATGGAGATGTAGCGTTTTTGGCATTACCACAACACCGGTTGTCTTGCATTGTACATGTAAGGTGAGGAATCCCATCAGTTCAAACATGTGATAAAGATGGTAATATGATATCACACTGTTTTCATTAGAATGGTACATAATGCCAAAGATTTTGCTCCAGTGCAACAGCTTTAATTTAACAAGGAAAAAGTGCACAACACCACATGTTTAAAGCTGAGCAATAGCAACTGTTAACTGTTCAAATTCTAAAGCCTTTATTTTTATACGGTTTTATAATGCAGTATCAACATTGTCTGTGTGTGTATATGTGTGTGTGTGTGTGTGTGTGTACAGTACATCTATATGTACTTGTTTTACAGAGACACATGCCTCCCCTTGTTTTCAAAGTCAACTTTTCAAATGTATTTTTTAAATTTTTTTTTATTGTGCTTTGCATTGGAAAGACTCTCACCGTTTCCCTTTGATTGATGACTGTAAGCAGTGTATGACAGCAACAGTCAAGTAATAATAGATAGCACTGATTTGCTGTCTGACAAAGCTGAGAAAAGACAAAAAATAATAAAAATAAAACATCAATCACCAAAATGAAAAGCCCTGGCATATGGAAGTTTCCTGCTCTTCGTGTCGCTGTTTCAGGAGGAGATATGATAAAACACACAAATACGGAATCAATGCATCCCTGTGCGGAAGATCAATATGTAATATTGACTAAATTAACCACAGAATCAACGCCAGTCCTTTGTGCACTGTGATGTCATAAAAAGAGTATGAAACATGAATGAATGATACACTGCAAATGCCATGGCGTACTGAAAAGATACCATGCAGTTTTGAATTTGTACATTGAAAATACTGTCCCTGCTTTGTTGAAGTGAATGCACTGTCACTGTGACCCTATTACAAGTTGAACATGTTAAATACTGTAATAACTGAAATTCCTGGGAAGGACCGGGAAGGACTAGGAAACCAAGTGTATAGTCTCTCTAGTTATAAACGGTCTCAAGTATAACTGCAGCAACCTGAATTGTGCAAATACTCTGAGGTATATACTGTAGAAGCAAAGAAGTCTGTTCCTTGTACGAGACTGGTGTCTCTTATGACATGTAATGGAATATGTTATGAACCAGCTTTGCAGTTGGCTGTTCCCACTTACACTACATTTCATGGAAAATACTGTAGTTATGCAAACCAAGTGCGATTACCTCTGGGTTCTTTCAAAATTGCCATTCATTTTAAGAGAAAGTGCTATTCAATAAATAAACAAAACATAAACCTTTCCAGCATCACATACACCATACTGTACTACAGTTGATGGCTGGGTTCACTTCAAAGGTTCACTTCATTTATAACCTTAAAGGTTAGGTTAACCTAAAAATCTAATATTCATATTTTTCACCCAAAATATATGTTTGAAAAAAAGAAATCACCATACAACACTAATATCTAATATTCATTGGATATCATTCATTAGATGTTTGTTCTGTTTGCTCTTTTTGATCTATATCTTGCCTTGCTACTCTGTAAAGTGTCTTTGTGACAGTGCTCTGTAAAAAGTGCAACACAAATAAAATAAAACTGAATTGAATTAACATTGTGTTTAAAAAGAAGATATAATCTTCACCCTCCATGCTAATAGAGGGATTTGACAGATTTAGGCCGTCTGCTTTTTCTGTGCAGAGAGCCACTGCTGGGTCTCAGGTCATTTGGACATGGTTGTCCTGGATGAATTCAGCTCTTTAAATCACAACGACTCCATTTTGTTAAATTTAGAACAATCCATTATTTTCTTTTCCCCACTGCTTCTTTTTGCCAGGTTGCAATGTGAGGTTTCTGCGACTGTTAGAAACCACTCTCCCGTAAGGAGAGGCAGTTTTGAAAAAAACCAGGGGTAATTATATCTCGGCTCTCGGCTTGGATGCTGTAACTTGTGTATTTCAATCAGCACATATGGTCCCTTCGGGCTAAATGTTGATTACTGGCAGAATTCACGTTTACCGCACTTTAAATACATTTAAATTTCATCGTCTTTGCACTGGAGTAAAAGTCTAGGAAGACGGGGGGGGGGGGGGGGGGGGGGGATTACTCCTTTTAAATGATCAGAGAAAGAACAATGGAAGGGAAAATCAGTGGACCTGATGGTTGGGGTGGTGAGGGATGGGGATGGGTTACTGTAGACGCGGTTAGAGCCGCGCGGGTCACAGTCTCCGCTGGGGGGAGGGCGCGCCCGGTCTCAGAGAGGGGTGATGTTGTCCAGGTCCGCGGTGTCCATGCTGGCCAGAATGGCCTTCTGGTCGTCCCGGGGCGGGCGGCGGTAGAGGAGGGCGGACAGGCGGGCGTAGGGGGCCTGCCGGGCGGAGCGCTTCTTCGCCTTGCGGAGGTAGAGAGCTTCCTCGGGCTGGAGAACCTGAGAGGCGTGGAGCTGCCTGGTCTGAGAGATGCACACACCTGCGGGAACAGCGGGGTCAGGGGGGGCCATGCCCTCAGAGGGGGGCGGGGTCAGGGGGGGCCATGCCCTCAGAGGGGGGCGGGGTCAGGGGGGGCCATGCCCTCAGAGGGGGGCGGGGTCAGGGGGGCCACACCCTCAGAGGGGGGCAGGGTCAGGAGGGCCACACCCTCAGAGGGGAGCGGGGGGGGGGGGGGTCAGGGGGGCCACACCCTCAGAGGGGAGCGGGGTCAGGGGGCCACACCCTCAGAGGGGAGCAGGGTCAGGGGGGCCACGCCCCACAATGGGCACAACAGAAAGTGGGGGAGAGGAGGGTGGGCTGAGGCGATGAGGGCATAAAGAAAAGCTGTGCCCTCAGTCTACCGAGTGGGACAGGACTGTGCCTCTCAGCAAAAAGCACAGATCTCAGCATGCACTCTCAGAAGTGCCTAAAAAAGTACAAATGCTTCACTGGGGTGGTACCCAACCCAGCAATGTAACATTTGTTTGTACCTTTTTCGCTCGTAAAATGCACTTCTTAGTTCCCGAATAGAGCATTATAGTACCTTCCGGGTACATTTGGGAAATTTGTTCCTTACACAACAAAAATGTACCTCCACCGCACCTCTATTTTCTGAGAGTGATTTCCAGTGAAGACGGCCGGTCATAACACCAGCTTGTTGACAGTCCTTCACCCGACAGAAGAGCATAATTACCTTATCAAGAGCACCACGGATCTCTCTGTGACTTCAGCGTCAGCACCACGCAGGCGATCGACAGCGAGGCGTCGCCGTTTCGCCACGAGTTAGGAGGTGAGCCAGCGTGGGATGGTGCGTTACGTGATTTGGCGGTTAAGTGCATTCTGCGATTACACGGTTTTTAGTTTACAGCGGTGAGGGAAGCTGGGGCGGGGTTTAGCGCGGTGAAGGAGTTAGCGACGTGACGGAGCCCGTTGCTCCGGTGCGGCTACGGCTACGGCTACAGGAGCACCACAGAGGGAGAGGACGGGGGGTAATACTACCTTCTCACACCGCGGTGGAGTGCGGCCGGGTGCTCAGAATCACCCGACGCTTACACACAACCTGACTGAGCCCTGCAAGACAGGAAGCGGCGCGTTAATCCCACAATCCCCTGCCACGGTCACGTGACCTGTCCAGCTTCCTGTCTGCCCACGGGATGGGTGCTTATAGGGGCAGGGGTCAGTAATGATTAAAAAAAGGGTGTACTTGCTCCGTTACAGCCTCCCTTAAAATTCCAGCCTGCCCTGTAGTTTAGAGACGGTGGAAGTTTTAAGATTTCTCTTCACGCCAATTTTTGACAGTGAGTGTGTTGCTGCTTCGCCCACTCTCACTTTAAGAGGACAGCATTTAATTCTGACAAGCAGGCTGCGTTCAGTTCAGTCTCAATAAAAAGAGAACGGCGGCTTCCTCAGACTCACCTGGTTTCTGCTTGGATTTGGCGTTGTTGGTGGCCATCTTCTTGGCTTTTTTAACGTGTCGGTACCTCAGTGCGTCAACGCTCTCAGACCCAGCAGGAGCACTCAAAGCACCTAGATGTTTCCTTGAAACGTTTTTTTTTAAAAGAGAGACAGAAGACAAATAAAATCAAACTTATACTTCCATTTATTTATGTTTCTTCGGTGAACACCAGGGGGCGCCGCTCCGTTCAGCTGGTCTGCTGTCTGCTGTCCATAATGCAGGTCATGCATGTTCTCATGTTCCCTCCTTCTCATATCTCTGGTTCCTGTACCATACGAAACATGCAATTACGCAATCACACAAGACATCACCGACAAATCAGGCTCTGTTTTCTTTACACGAACGAACCACATACATCTTCAATAGGTTTTCCTCTGTTATTACATAAAAAAAGTGTATGTAGAATGAGATGCTGTTAAAGCACAACATTTGTGCCAGTGTTCAATCTGATACTTTTCGATTTTCAACAAATGTGCACCTGACACAACTTGATTAGCTTGGATTAAAGAAATCAATTGACTTTATCAATTTGCAGAAAGGAATAAACGAAGACCTGGTTACCCCATGATAGAATGGACAGAGGTAAACAGGCCAATATCCTGATGAATGTCAGGAGACAGACGTGAAACAACGTTCACACCGCTATGCGCATCTTATTCTCTGTGATGTTGTGTTGGGGCTGAATTAGCCGCCTGGGAGGAGCTGTGCGGCAGGTGAGAGGCTGAAACAGTGGAGCTGCACTACCGCAGGGGCTGCGGAGAGAGAGAGCCAAGGGCCGTTAGCAGACCAAGGAGGAGAGATACACAGCCGGACGACACAGCATCAGCAATATGCACCAGTCCACATGGACACTGTCTACAATGGCTTCACCATGCTGACAGGGGGAGAGATGGCGGGAGGGGAGGGGGGGGGGGGAAATGGCCGCTCGGAAACAATCACGAAAAATAAAAAAAAATAAACCAAATAAAGTAAAATCGACCAATGCACTTGGACAACAAGGAAAAAGATGTAACGGAGAATTTACTTGGAGATCTAGTTGATTCTTTACTGGAATTGGAGGGCAATATTTGGCAATGGCATGCATGGCATTTTTGGCACATGGAACAAGACTTTAAAGGGGAATATCTAAGAAGAAACACATCTGATAATGTGGTCTTCAGAGACCAGTCTAATAGTTTACTGATATGGAATCATGCTGCTGATTTCATATCTGACACCATCCATTACAGAATGTAATATATTAATTATATAATTGTAAATGTATTGTTCTGCAGTCAAAAATAGATTAACGATTGGCTTAAAAGATAATTATAAAGATGCAAGAAACATGGGATGAACAAAACGTCCATCAATGCTCGCCATTTTCCTATGAATCTCCACCAATTATGAGACTACACGTAAGACAAGGCAACACCGCGCACACTGAGAACCACAGGAAAGCAGGCTTCGCATGCTACGAGTACAGCTAGCTACAACCAAATTTAATTATGATTAGTGATTGTGATATGAATTTTAATACGTAGCTTATAGCTGCACCACCACACTGAATCACTCATTTGACAATTTTTTAGATGTGCTATTTAAGACTGCAGAACTAAAAACTTAATGCAATTTTAACTTCCACTTACATATTGACTTCACTGAAATATAAAAATATTTCACTTCACTTGCACTTGCACTGTGCAAGTGAATGAAAAACAATCACTTCAGAAGGAGGAGCCACAGACGTGTGCAGTATTCCCCTTTAAAGGAGGATGTGTTGGTAATGCCCACCTGCTGGACCCCTCCCCTCTCAGACATGGATCCAGCCCTTACCTATTGCGATGGAGAGGACCTGGTCACAGCAACGCTGCCCAGATAGCTGAGATCAATCAAAAAACAAACAAAGCAGGTAAAGCTGTCAGTACCGCAGGTGGCTCTGACTGGGAGGATGAAGACAAGTGCAACAGATGAGAGCTGAGAGCCGACAGCTGACAGCGATGACCCCCAACGATCGAGCCTCCCCTTCCAGACCGGTCCGGGGTTTTTTTTTGGGGTGGGGCGGAGTGGGAGGAGAGGGGTGGGAGGGTGAGGGGTTAGAGGGAATTGCTGGGGGTTGGGGGCCTGATAGTGTGGTGAGGCCACTAATTTGGGGTGGGGGGGGGGCTTCTCGAACGTGCAATTCTAACGCACTTTCGCTTTTCGTCCCAAAATAACGGGTTGTCTTTACACTGAACTGAAGTGGACACATGAGGGCGCCACCTCTCGCATCAAAGACCTAGACAATGACACAAAATGGAGTGTCTGGGTCCCCTCTGTTTCCATTCATTTTAAGGACTTGCATTGAGTTGAATGCATTATAACAGGATTCGAGCTCAACTATGAATAATACTACTGTCTAAGAGCTTAAGTTGAGTGAATTGTGCCCTGTCTGGAGACGTATGTTATCGCAAACCCACGTGTGGCAAATGGGATTGTTACGATGATAGGTGAAACTGGTCAATCAGACATCATGGAGACACATTATATGTTTGATGTTTAAGATGGGGCACAGGCTGACTGTGAATTATTAGCTCATAACATGGACAAATATACTTCAAAATCACACGAAAAACCTACGAATCTACCTACAAAAACACCTAGAATAGACCCCAAGTGGTTACATTTGTAACTGCATTTGGCATTCAGTAGTTTAATCTTGACTTGACAGTTACAAAGAAAATGCAGCCTTAGTAGGTTTATTAGGTTGTAGGTGGCCAAATATGGAAAAAACCAGCATATTATCTCAATGACAGCATGTTAAGGCAATAAATGTCCTTTGCAAGGGACGTAACTCCACACTTTGCTAATCATTCAGTGATTTTAGAAAGCTACTTAGCTGAAAGCAAAGTAGGCACTTGTTAAATTATAAACCAAATGTATTTTAGAGGGTGAACTGCATAGCTAGAAGTACATTACTGTACATTATTATTTTGCTGTGTAGATGCCCTTTTCCACAACAACTTACACAACTGACAAAATGTTTTATGTATATGCAATTATTTGTTTGCAGCTGGATATTTTCTGAAGCTATATAGGTAGTGTACCATTCTGAAGGGTACAAAGGAGGTGTTGCATGTGGGAATTCAGCCTGCAGACTCTGTGATAAGCCAAGTGCTACAACACCTACTGTGTTGCAGTCACCTGGCAGTGTAAGTAAATAAAGTCCTGATTGTAAATGCTACAATCAAACTGGGCATCTGAAGTACGAAGAACATTCTGGAAAGGAAGCAGATAAGAGTAACGGGGAGCATTGGGGGAAGCCTCCCTAGGCTAGGTTAGCGCTGAGGGCCTTCTGCACCTACCCTGCAGCTGACTGGTGTGGAGAAGGCTCTGACGGCAGCATCTCCTCCTCTGTCCTCCTCTGGGACGGCATCTGCCCGAAAACGTCGCTGCTCTCCGTGGGGGGCGACGGGGACTGGGACGGGTAGCTGGCGGCCGCGGTGGCAAACGCCATGGTGGAGCGGTAGCTGGGGGGGCCCGCCCGCCGGCCCTGCGAGGGGGAGACGGCGGCGGCGGCAGCGGCGGCGGCAGCGGCAGCGATGGCGGTGGCCAGGGGCTGCAGGGCGATTTCGGTCATCTGGGTGGGCTGGGCGGAGCTGGGGCCGGGGCCGGGGCGGGGCCGGGGGCGGACCACGATCTCTGGAGAGCTCTCGTGAGAGCTGGGGGGGCTCCCGGCCAGCGGGGAGAGCCGCGACGGCTGGAGGACCACCTGATGCAGGCTAGGGTCCGTCCGCCGGGCCGCCCGGGGGCTGAGCCGGGCCGGGGGCTCGTACCACCGCGGGTCCGGCCCGCCGATTGTGCTTGGGCTGCCCCTGTGGGCCGCCGGGTCGGGGTAAGGCAATACCGGTACGCCCAGACCTTGGCTGGTGTGTCTTAGCTGCCCTAGACTCTGCGCCTCTTGCATAGCTAAACGCTTGGCCGGGGGGCCCAGGGCCCTAAAGGGAGGCTTCTCTGGGCTCAGGCCGCCCTGCGGGGCCTCCAGGGGGAGGGCGACCGGGTAGGGGGGGAACGGGAGCCCACCCAGGGGGGAGGTCTGAGGAGGAGGTAGGGGGGGAGGCTCGGGGAGGTCCCGGTGAGGATGTAAGGGGTGGAGCGGAGGGAAGATGAGGCGGGGCCCCTCCAGCCCGGTGAAGGGGAAATGGGGCTGGCGCCAGATTTCCGGGGAGCGGGCGGAAGGGGTGCGGGACAGGGGGAGGGTGCTGCCGGATGCCGTGGCGTAGCCCCCCCCCTCGCCCTCCCCGCCTTCCTCCGGGATGGTGGGGTAGCCGAAGGGAGGGGGCGAGGACATGACAGAGCTGTGCGGGCTGATGTCAGGCATGTAGAATGGGGGCGGGAACTCGGGTTCCCCGGGGCTGCTGCCGCGGTAACTGTAGAAGTGGGCGTGGGGGAAGAGCCTCAGGTGCTGGCCCACCCTGCTCTGCCCCACGGCCTGCAGCCGGCCGCCCTCCGTCAGGATCATACCTTCCATGGGCCGCTGGAAGCGGGGGCTGTAGGCCGGGGGCTGGGCGTAACTCTCCTGGCTGGAGGACACGGGCGAGATCTGGTGCGGCCGCAGCGTGGGCATGACGGGGGGCATGGGCCCCGGGTCGTCCTCGTCGTCGTTCTCCTCGTCCGACTGGCGGAACTCGGGGTACAGGTCCGACTCCTCCACGAAGGGGAAGCCCTGGATGCGGCGCGGCCGGGCGGGCGTCTCGGGGCTCCCGGCCTCCATGACGAAGCGGCCGTCGGGCCCGCGGCTGATGAGCTCGATGGGCGTGGCGGCCTCCGCCTCGTGCTTGGACACGCTGTACTTCTTGCTGGCGATGGCGCGCTTGGTCTTCTTGTAGAGCGACAGCTCCTTCTCCTTGGCGGGGCTGGGCAGCCGGCGCCCGTCCTCCGACGACTCGGACATGGGGCCCAGCGAGCGCACGCTCTCCGGGCTCACCTTCCCAGAGGAGGACCTGCAGACCCAACAGAACCAGGGAGAGAGGCAGGCCGAGCCGTCAGTCATTTACTCCTTCATTCAGCCCGTCACTCCTCTAATCTTTATTTCACCAGAAGGTCACATGAAGATTAAAATCTCTTTTGCACTGGAGACCTGAGCAGGAAAAGCAGTAGAGCATATACTGTAAGGTCCAAGCATTGAGCAGCACTTGTAAGATCATTAATCATCAAACTGTGGTCTGGTGAAAGGATTGTGGTCCAACAGTTTGGAAATTCAGCAAACAGCAGATAGTTGCAAATATAAAAATTCATTACAGTACAATTACAATGCAATTTTTTGCCAGTTATATGGACCGTAGAGGGACGTTCCTCAGTTTTCATGCCTTTAATCATCACAGTAAATGCATATGAAGGATGTGTGGGAACAAAATGCAAGGACAGAAAAAATGAAACATAAAGAAAGAGCTGAGTCTCCACAAATGAGAGTGATGCCCTCCTTCTGGTATTTCCTCTAAACCATGGGGTGAGCTAACCTGCTTCAGCATAATCCTGAACTGCAGTGCATTGTGTAAGGAAAGGAGGAATGGAGGAATACAACCTACTTTGACTACACTACATTTTAAGATGAAATAAACTATCACCTATAGGGAAAGATGAGAATATTTTCTGATGAGAGGAATAGGCCATTCAGCCTCTCTAAGATCTCAACTATCCTTACAGAGTAAACATAAAGAGTAAAAAAAAAAAAAGTATTTGCCAAAACAATATTTTACTCCTTGCAGTCACAGTCAATACAGATAAAATTGTCCAAATAACAAAGAAAAAAAAAAAAAACAAACCTGGGTAATGAAACTAATCTGCTCGGTGGAATTAGTTTCAAAAATCTTTTTTACGGATTTGAACCACAATGTTCAGAACCACAATGCAAGCCATTGTTTGGGCATCTCTGCAGGAATGGTCGAACAATTTAATTAGCTGTACAAAATATCGGAACATAATACACAGGGAATGAGCTACTTCGACACAAAAGGTTTTTCAGAACCAGGTCAAAAATAGTTTTCCATCAGTATGGAACCAATTAATTCATAAAGCTTTCAGCTGAAATACGTACAGTTCCTGAAGAGGTTAAACATTTACCAGGTTTATCCAGACGAAACAATAAACTTAATAAATGATAGCAGAAATATTTCATATGGAGGTGTTTGCTGCAGATGACTGTGTAGGTGCCATTGCAGTTAAGTCTCAAGAGCATTATTTTACTGTGCATGTCCGTATAAAAATGAAGTGCAGGGCCAGTTATTGCTGCATACAAAGAGCTTTGTTGATTCTAGCACTTTTTGTGCTTTTAGAGGCTCGTCTTAACAGGAGCCCTTTCTGGAGTTATTACTGCTACTGTTAACCTATTTGAATGCACTTAGATGACAGAACGACCAGAATGCCCTGACTGTGGAACCACAGTGCTGAGACTTGCAATTCCCCCCTTTTGCACCCAAGACTTTGGAGTGTTAAAATGATAGAGCAACGCTATAAAATCACAATTTAACTCAGACATCTACGCCTGACCCGTGGATGCACAGAGTACTTGTAAAAAAAGAAATGATGACTTCTGAAATGGGGAGCAGTGAGCACCATGTAAGAGTGCCTGACAATGACAGCTTTTATTCATACAGAGGCTTCTGCGGATCTCATGAAGGGCTTTACAGTAAAAGGTGGGTGGTTTGACCACCAGTATGAAGCACGACGGCCATTTTGCATCAGAATGCACGCCACACATCCATTTCGGGAATTTGGGAATTTGCCCACGATCCCCTACC